>NW_027120641.1:0-20000 GCF_038355195.1 Osmerus mordax
TTGGTTTGAGGCGGGAGCGCTTGTCGTGGCTGGCGCTGAATCTGTCATGTGTTTTACTCAGTTACTACACAGATGGAGACAAGCTAGCCGTGGCTCAGATATAAACATACAGACTGATCCGCCTGTCTTAGCCGTCCGTACGGGACCACACAGAGAATTTATGTTCCAACGCAAAATCTATAAACACTTCGATACGCATGCGGGAAGGCGCATGTTGCCTGTCTCGACACACGTGTCGTACATGTGTGAGGCCCGTGTACCCTGAGACATCATGCTAACACATATGTAGCAGAAACACGCACACATACAGATATGTAGTGCGTTTTGAGCAGTGTGTGTGCGGCAGTGTGTGTGGGGCAGT
This sequence comes from Osmerus mordax, assembly GCF_038355195.1. NCBI lineage: Eukaryota > Metazoa > Chordata > Actinopteri > Osmeriformes > Osmeridae > Osmerus > Osmerus mordax. The sequence goes on from NW_027120641.1 coordinate 362, forward strand.
GTGTGTGGGGCAGTGTGTGTGTGTGGGGCAGTGTATGTGGGGCAATGTGTGGTACAGTGGCCGGGTGATCCGGGGTGTTTAACATGCCTCAGGACCAGACTCCAGCTGGGACACATCTGGGTCTCCCTCCTGACCTGCACTGACCTGCCGCTCCTCCTCGCTCTCCATCCAATCACGTCCTGCTCCTCCTCTCCCCATCCAATCAAGTCCTCTAAGAGCTCCACCCAGGACCCCTGCCGACGTCGTCTGTGGCCTGGTGTCTTCTCGTGTTCAGCTCTCTGTGGCCTGATGTGTGTTGCTGTTGTGCACGTGGATCTGTTCCAACCACAGTCTCATCTCTCGCTCACCGCTTGTTTCCCCTTCAGGCCTCCTCTGTGTCTCTCTGTCCCTGCTGATCCATCAGACCCCCTCACACACCCTCCCTCCCTCCCTCCCTCCCTCCCTCCCTCCCTCCCCTCCCTCCCTCCCTCCCTCCCTCCCTCCCCTCCCTCCCCTCCCTCCCTCCCCTCCCTCCCTCCCTCCCTCCTGCTCCACCCCAGGCCCTGTTAAGTTTTCCTTCTCCTCCTCCTCCTCCTGCTCCTCCTCGTGTTGACATGATCCCGTAACCACAGGTTTCCCAGTGCGACCACAAGTCCTGTGCTGCTCTGATGTCTTTCAGGCGGAGTAACATGATGCAATAACTACAACAGAGGAAAACAATACTGCAGAGAGAGAGGGGAGGGATGGGGAGGGATGGGGAGGGATGGGGAGGGTTGGGGAGAGGTGGGGAGAGGTGGGGAGATTGAAAGTGAGTGAAAGAGAGAGAAAGAGAGCTGGCTGGTTGCTGGTTTGTCAGTAGATTTTCAAGGTGGACTATAGCTCTCTAGCTGTCTTTCTATCCCTCCCTCTCTCTTTATCTCTCTCTCTTTATCTCTCTCCTCCCATCCTTCCCCTCTCCTCTCGTCTTGGGAGTGTGTGTGCAGACAAGGCTGTCACAGTGTGCCCAGGAGAAACAGTACACATGGGCTCCACATGAATGCTGCCCAGTCCAGCCCAGCCCGGGCAAGTCATAATAACTTATTATGTTTCTTCTTTTCTTTACTTCTCTCTCTCTCCTTCTCTCTCTCTGTCTCTCTCGCTCTCTCTCTCCTTCTCTCTCTCTGTCTCTCTCTCCCCTTCTCTCTCTCTCTCTCTCTCTCTCTCTCTCTCTCTCTCTCTCTCTCTCTCTCTCTCTCTCTCTCTCTCGCTCTCTCTCGCTCTCTCTCGCTCTCTCTCGCTCTCTCTCGCTCTCTCTCTACAGGGCCTTTGAGAGCGGGTTTTCCAAAAACAGGCGTTATTGGCACAGACCTAATGAAACACAGGCAGTATGTGCTAACTAAAACCATGAGAGAGGCGAGGGAGGGAGGGTTAAGCATGAGTAGGCAGACAGTTACAGTGAACCTAACCCTATCCTCCCTCCCCCTCCACTACAGTACCCCCCCCCCCTCTTGCTGTACCCCCCCCCCCTCTTACTGTACCCCCCCCCCCCCCCCTCTTACTGTACCCCCCCCCCCCCACAGGGGTGTCAGGCTTAATCACAAGAAGACTTGAGTGTTCCCTTGACCATGACTTTCAGGGTGGGCAGAGATTCATCTCTGCTGTCTGTTTGTTTGTTCGTGCCTAGTGACACCGTTCTGGTGCTTCACACAGCGGCCTGTGCTGCTGGTCTCCTACACACACACACACACACACACACACACACACACTCAAATCCCACGGTGTTCTCTGGTGTTGTTGTTAGGGTTCGCTGTCGGAAAGCACCACCAGGACTGTGGTGTGTGTGTGTGTGTGTGTGTGTGTGTGTGTCGTCCTCACTTTGGCCAGTTGCCATGAACAAGCCATGAGGATTCTTAACTTGTTACTTAATACACACATCCAGTATATACATGTGGATATATATACACACACACAGCACATAACGGTGTATGTAGGAAGACATCTTTCAGATGGCAGAGCTAGAAAGCAACTGACAACAGCTGTCTCTAAACCCCTATCCTGCAAGTCCCCTAACCACACTCACAAACAAGGACCCAAACATTAGCATTTCTCCTAAACGAAAGCGAACCTTGTCATTACAAAGACTGATGAACAAACTGTTTGTCCCTGGGATGCCCTGCGGCAGTCATTAGTGGTGTGAATGGAGAGGAATGAAAGTGTGATAGTGAGTGGTGTTCAACGCCAGCGCGGGCTAAATGACAGGGCGTCAGCGCTGGTTTGTCCGTGGACAGGCAGATTAATGCCTTTCTAATGAGAGGAGGACATAGCTGATGAACGAGCCTCTAGTAGCACTGCTGTGGCCCGTGGGAATCACACACATTCAAATCATGAGCACACACACACACACACACACATGGAAACACACATGAACACACGCATACACACACACACAAACGCACAGAGCTAGAGTATAGCACTACTAGAATGAATGAAAATATGGAAACCCATTGTTCACAAACTTACATCTTGGCAGTGGTAGAAGAAGTCCTTTCCCAGAGACAGACTTCCATTATAGTTTATTTTTCTAAAACTGATTCTATAATCGAACTGCATTTGGGTCCCTGGTTCTTCTAAACCCCAGTTTATCATGTAGGGGCAGCTATTTTCAGACAGCAGTTTAGAGATCTGCTTTGCTGCCTCAGCTGATTACAGAGGACAGACTGTAAAGTATAAATCAAAGTCAAGCCAGCCAGTATCGCTGCATGGTGCCTGGTGCATGGTGCATGGTGCATGGTGCCTGGTGCATGGTGCCTGGTGCATGGTGCCTGGTGCCTGGTGCATGGTGCCTGGTGCATGGTGCATGGTGCATGGTGCCTGGTGCATGGTGCCTGGTGCCTGGTGCCTGCGCTCTGAGCTGGGCTAGCTGGATAGACCCAGAACCCACCTGCCGTACTGACATGGAGACCAGAAGCCAATACAGCACACTGTGTCTGTCCCCTTCATATGATCTGTGTTTTTGTTCAGCTGTGTGTGTGCCTGTGTGAATGTTTGTGCTTGTTTGCTTGTGTTTGACTGCACGTGTGTGTGTGTGGTTGTGTGTTTCGATCTGTGTGTGTGTGTGCTGGATATGGTACGCCCAGGGTCCCAGGGGTGTGGAGGGCCAGGTAGTAAAGGGATAGTCTCCACTCGGAGGACAGGAAACAGACTCCAGGTCAGGGGGACGGACGCAGAAGAAAAGAGCCATTATAGCCGTGTGTGTGTGTGTGTGTGTGTGTGTGTGTGTGAGAGACACATCACTCCTTCCCCAGTGTAAAACTCTCCAGCAGCACAGGAGAGCAGAATGTCCCAATCAGCACAGCATTTCCTCCCTTCCCCCCTCTGCAGGCTGCCTCCAGCACACACACACACTCAAAGGCACATGCACGCACATACATTTAGCAGACGCTCTTATCCAGAGCGACTTACAGTAAGTACAGGGACATTCCCCCCGAGGCAACATTGCCCAAGGACACAACGTCATATCGCATGGCCCGGGAATCGAACCAGCAACCTTCTGATTAATAGCCTGATTCCCTAACCGCTCAGCCATCTGACCCCCCAGGCACACCTACATAGACAATGTGGGCTGGGAGGAGGTGTTGGTTCCTGCGTTGCATTCCTCTCGCTGAATGTTGTATGAAATCATCAGCATTTAATGGTTCTGTTCTGAATCCAGCTATTCCAGCTCTGCTAATTAGTTCCACACATTCTGTCGGCTCGGAACGTGTTGTGATGCTCACGCACGCACACGCACGCACACACACACACACGCACATACAGGGTTTGAGACCAGCTCAAAAACCACCACACCCAGTTCCCTCCTCTCTCCTTGTCTCCTCCCCCAAACCACACTGCTAACTTTTACTCTTCCAAAAAACCCAACATCTTTCAGCGTTCGTGAAGGCACAAAGGGAAGCTGACGTTTAGTTTGTCCGCCGACACTCTCAACGACAGTTTAGTGAGCTCCAGGATTGGCCGTTCCCCTTATGTGAGTAGGGGCTAATGCGACAGCAAGCGAACCCCCTGGGTATTCATGTTCTTACTTGTGGCTTTGGCCCCTGTGTTTGCATGTCATTAGCAAGGGCCACAGAGCATCCATTCATCCCTCCCTCCCCCGCTCACCTCCTCCACCGGCCTCCTCCCCGCTCACCTCCTCCCCCGCTCACCTCCTCCACCGGCCTCCTCCCCCGCTCACCTCCTCCACCGGCCTCCTCCCCCGCTCACCTCCTCCACCGGCCTCCTCCCCCCGCTCACCCTCCTCCACCGGCCTCCTCCCCCGCTCACCTCCTCCACCGGCCTCCTCCCCCGCTCACCTCCTCCACCGGCCTCCTCCCCCCGCTCACCTCCTCCACCGGCCTCCTCCCCCGCTCACCTCCTCCACTGGCCTCCTCCCCCGCTCACCTCCTCCACCGGCCTCCTCCCCCGCTCACCTCCTCCACCGGCCTCCTCCCCCGCTCACCTCCTCCACCGGCCTCCTCCCCCCGCTCACCTCCTCCACCGGCCTCCTCCCCCGCTCACCTCCTCCCCGCTCACCTCCTCCACCGGCCTCCTCCCCCGCTCACCTCCTCCACCGGCCTCCTCCCCCCCCGCTCACCTCCTCCACCGGCCTCCTCCCCCGCTCACCTCCTCCACCGGCCTCCTCCCCCGCTCACCCTCCTCCACCGGCCTCCTCCCCCGCTCACCTCCTCCCCCGCTCACCTCCTCCACCGGCCTCCTCCCCCGCTCACCTCCTCCACCGGCCTCCTCCCCCGCTCACCTCCTCCACCGGCCTCCTCCCCCGCTCACCTCCTCCACCGGCCTCCTCCCCCGCTCACCTCCTCCACCGGCCTCCTCCCCCGCTCACCTCCTCCACCGGCCTCCTCCCCCGCTCACCTCCTCCACTGGCCTCCTCCCCCGCTCACCTCCTCCACCGGCCTCCTCCCCCGCTCACCTCCTCCACCGGCCTCCTCCCCCGCTCACCTCCTCCACCGGCCTCCTCCCCCGCTCACCTCCTCCACCGGCCTCCTCCCCCGCTCACCTCCTCCACCGGCCTCCTCCCCCGCTCACCTCCTCCACCGGCCTCCTCCCCCGCTCACCTCCTCCCCCGCTCACCCTCCTCCCCCGCTCACCTCCTCCCCCGCTCACCTCCCCCGCTCACCTCCCCCGCTCACCTCCTCCACCGGCCTCCTCCCCCGCTCACCTCCTCCACCGGCCTCCTCCCCCGCTCACCTCCTCCACCGGCCTCCTCCCCCGCTCACCTCCTCCACCGGCCTCCTCCCCCGCTCACCTCCTCCCCCCGCTCACCTCCTCCCCCGCTCACCTCCTCCCCCGCTCACCTCCCCCGCTCACCTCCCCCGCTCACCTCCTCCACCGGCCTCCTCCCCCGCTCACCTCCTCCACCGGCCTCCTCCCCCGCTCACCTCCTCCACCGGCCTCCTCCCCCCGCTCACCTCCTCCACCGGCCTCCTCCCCCGCTCACCTCCTCCCCCGCTCACCTCCTCCCCCGCTCACCTCCTCCCCCGCTCACCTCCTCCCCCGCTCACCTCCCCCGCTCACCTCCTCCCCCGCTCACCTCCTCCACCGGCCTCCTCCCCCGCTCACCTCCCCCGCTCACCTCCCCCGCTCACCTCCTCCACCGGCCTCCTCCCCCGCTCACCTCCTCCCCCGCTCACCTCCTCCCCCGCTCACCTCCTCCCCCGCTCACCTCCTCCCCCGCTCACCTCCTCCACCGGCCTCCTCCCCCGCTCACCTCCTCCACCGGCCTCCTCCCCCGCTCACCTCCTCCACCGGCCTCCTCCCCCGCTCACCTCCTCCACCGGCCTCCTCCCCCGCTCACCTCCTCCACCGGCCTCCTCCCCCGCTCACCTCCTCCACCGGCCTCCTCCCCCGCTCACCTCCTCCACCGGCCTCCCTCCCCCGCTCACCTCCTCCACCGGCCTCCTCCCCCGCTCACCTCCTCCACCGGCCTCCTCCCCCGCTCACCTCCTCCACCGGCCTCCTCCCCCGCTCACCTCCTCCACCGGCCTCCTCCCCCGCTCACCTCCTCCCCCGCTCACCTCCTCCACCGGCCTCCTCCCCCGCTCACCTCCTCCACCGGCCTCCTCCCCCGCTCACCTCCTCCACCGGCCTCCTCCCCCGCTCACCTCCTCCACCGGCCTCCTCCCCCGCTCACCTCCTCCACCGGCCTCCTCCCCCGCTCACCTCCTCCCCCGCTCACCTCCTCCACCGGCCTCCTCCCCCGCTCACCTCCTCCACCGGCCTCCTCCCCCGCTCACCTCCTCCACCGGCCTCCTCCCCCGCTCACCTCCTCCACCGGCTCCTCCCCCGCTCACCTCCTCCACCGGCCTCCTCCCCCGCTCACCTCCTCCACCGGCCTCCTCCCCCGCTCACCTCCTCCACTGGCCTCCTCCCCCGCTCACCTCCTCCACCGGCCTCCTCCCCCGCTCACCTCCTCCACCGGCCTCCTCCCCCGCTCACCTCCTCCACCGGCCTCCTCCCCCCGCTCACCTCCTCCACCGGCCTCCTCCCCCGCTCACCTCCTCCACCGGCCTCCTCCCCCGCTCACCTCCTCCCCCCGCTCACCTCCTCCCCCGCTCACCTCCTCCCCCGCTCACCTCCTCCCCCGCTCACCTCCCCCCGCTCACCTCCCCCCGCTCACCTCCTCCACCGGCCTCCTCCCCCGCTCACCTCCTCCACCGGCCTCCTCCCCCGCTCACCTCCTCCCCCGCTCACCTCCCCCGCTCACCTCCCCCGCTCACCTCCTCCACCGGCCTCCTCCCCCGCTCACCTCCTCCACCGGCCTCCTCCCCCCGCTCACCTCCTCCACCGGCCTCCTCCCCCCGCTCACCTCCTCCCCCGCTCACCTCCTCCCCCGCTCACCTCCTCCCCCGCTCACCTCCTCCCCCGCTCACCTCCTCCCCCGCTCACCTCCTCCCCCGCTCACCTCCTCCCCCGCTCACCTCCTCCCCCGCTCACCTCCTCCCCCGCTCACCTCCTCCACCGGCCTCCTCTCCCCCTGCTTGTCTCCGTGTCTGGTTTGGAGGGAATCGTGTTCAGGACGGAGATGGTTCTCTCTGCGTAAACACATGCACACGGAGACTGCACAGCCGGTGGAATACTGCCACATCTCTTGTTTTTTAAAGTGTGTTTACGTCCGCAAAGTCTTTTGACGCATCGCAAGATCACGTGCTGTTTCTGCTTCCTGGCGGGGTGGTTTGGGCAGGGAGGGGTGGAGGAGGAGGGTTCCTCTGGACACTTGGTCTCCTCACATGTGCCCCCCTGCCCCCCTCCCCAGCATCGATCCTCTCCTCTCAGCACTGTCTCACGTGCCCCCCTGCCCCTCCCCAGCATCGATCCTCTCCTCTCAGCACTGTCTCACGTGCCCCCCTGCCCCTCCCCAGCATCGATCCTCTCCTCTCAGCACTGTCTCACGTGCCCCCCTGCCCCTCCCCAGCATCGATCCTCTCCTCTCAGCACTGTCTCACGTGGCCCCTCAGCCAGCTGGCCAGGGCTGGGTTTCTCCTGACCACCCCAGACGCCTGAATTAGAATTATTAATGACAGCTGTCAGCCAGTCAGAAGGATGGGGAGAGAGGGGGGGGGAGAGAGAGGGGGGGGAGAAAAAAGGAGAGAGAGAGAGAGAGAGAGGGGGGGGGGGGAGGGAGAAAGTGTGGGCCTCGTTAGCACTGTAAGATGTGGCATGTAGAAAGGAGGCCCGCGTTTGAGGGGCGCCCCCGCGCGTGAAACATTAACCTCCCTCCCCCTCCCTCCCTCCACCCTCCCCACCCACAACACATCATGTGTGCGTGGTGGAGAGAGTGTGCTCCGCCGGAGAGAGCGTCTCCGCATGCGAAAATGTGGAGTGTGTGCGCTCCCTGACCCAGTCCTCTCAGCTCAGCTCAGACAGCCTCGGACAGCCTCTGACATTTTGGAGTCGCTAATGGTTCCTCAGCCCCATCACTGTCCCAGCCCCAGCCAGTCTCCCTCCAGCAGATCCTGTGCTGTAGGGATCTTACTCTACCTCCACAGAGCCCGTGTCTCTCTGAGATGAGGCACCCTCGCTGCTGTTGCACATCCACCAGACGCCTCCTGGGCAGGGGAGCTCGTGGTTTCAGGAGGGACTTTGGCAAGATAGGGCAAACAGACATGCCTTCATAGTCATTCTCTGGGAGTGGTGAGGGAGGGGAGGGAGAGGGAGAGACCTCAAAGAAAAGAGACTCACGAATTAATTTGTAGAAAGAAAAACGTGGGTTTTTGTTTTGCGAATGAATAAAAGGTAAGATGTAATTTACTTAGTGAAACAAACAAACAACAAACCCAGTCATGCAGGAAGAGAGCGGTTGGAAATGTGGAGGAATGTGAGAGGTGGGAAGGGGGGGCTGCAGGTGTGCCCCCTGGACACCTGGGGGGGAAACGCACCGTGGGAGCTGCTGGGAAGCTGGCGTGTAATGAGCCTGAACCCCCCCAGCCCTGTGACCCTCCCCCTCCCCTCCCCCGTCACCCCCTAGGCCTGATGGTCATGGGCCACTGCAGCTATGGGCTAATGAGCACAAGGGTCTCCCGCCCTGGGGTCAGCTCCAGCCAATTAGAGGCCAGACCAGCCAACCTGGGCTGGTGCTCGGCCAATTAGAGAGCCGTACACCACGGCACAGATGGAGCATTCCACGGGCAGGTGGCAGGGGTGTGTGGATCGCGCCATGACCAACTGAGGCCTGGAATGGGAGATGAGGGGGGGAGAGGGGGGGGTTGGAGGGGGGAGAGGGGGGGTTGGAGGGGGGAGAGGGGTACTGTAAGTGGCTTAAGTTTCCCCGTGTCGTATATGAACTGGAAGCGTGCCGTGCCACATGTTCGTTCTCTCTTGGTTTATTTCTCTGTCTGTCTCTCTCTCTGTTTCTTTCTCTTTCGGTCTCTCTGTCTGTCTCTCTCTCTGTTTCTTTCTCTTTCGGTCTCTCTGTCTGTCTCTCTGTTTCTCTTTCTTTCTGTCTCTCTGTCTCTCTCTCTGTCTCTCTATTTCTCTTTCTGTTTCTCTCTCTTTCTTTCTCTCTGTCTCTCTCTGTCTCTTTGTCTGTCTCTCTGTCTTTCTCTCTGTCTCTTTCTCTCTCTGTCTCTCTCTCTGTCTCTCTCTCTTTCTGTCTCTCTCACTGTCTCTCGCTCTCTGTCTCTCTCTCCTATGTTGGTGTGACCACATCAGCTCTATCCGATACTGTGGGAATCTGTTTGAAGTCGAGGTTAGGCTCAGTGTGTGAAGTATCTGGACTAAAATAACCAGTGCTTTCAGAGTATTTCAGTCCTATCTTAACGTGCCTGGGCAGGCTGTGGGCCACACGCTGGCTTGGGGGAAATGTCTCAACCCAAACACACTGCAGTAACAGCAGGACGGCCAGAACTACTTCAGGAGGAAATTCTGCTCTTTTATTTGATTTTCGCTGTTTTGGAAAAAATGTTTTTATGAAGAAGTGGGTTATGGTCATTTAGAGGAGTTGATATGATGTCATGCGATGTAAAACTTAAATGCAAGACCTCAGTCTGCAGCTGAGCCAGAAGAGGAAGTCTCAGTGGAAACAGTCATGCTGAAGACTCGAGCCCTAATCAGCTAAAAAGCACAGCCACGTCATACTCAAGTGATTTAAGTGCTGATAAGTCTAGTGAACAGATCTGTGCTTTGTCATGACAAACTGCTCTGCGCTATCTCCTCTGTCATACAGCATTTTCTCCTGAGGAAAAAACATCTCTTCTCGGATCTGGTTATCTCCTGCTGCTAATTGGTGGTCAGATCCGTGTTCGTGAAAACACAAGGGTTCGGTCCACCAATCACGGCTCTCGCTCGTCGTTCCGCGGCAGAGGTGGCTTATGGGTAATGAGCGCCGGAGATTCAGATGATCCCAAACTGAGGCTAGGATGAGCAAGGAGAGGAATGTGGGAGGAAGGGAGGGGAGAGAGGGAGCATGGATCAGTCACTGGATCCCTGTGAAGGGAGGGCACCTTGTCTGATGGATGAGTAACCTGGGCAGACCCAGGGGTCAGAGTTCACGGAGACTCCGTCCCTGTACAGTACAGAGGGAGGGAGAGGGGGAGAGATTTGAGGGAGAGATGTGAAGGAAACTGGGTCTGTTTTCCCAGCCCCCCTCTGCTCCCCTTTCTCTGACCCTGGTTTATGGCTGTTTTATAGGCCTCTAGTCAGGAGCTGGGGGGGCTGGGGGGCTGGGGGGCTGGGGCAAGGCTCTTCCAATCCCCTCTCTCCTCTCCTTCCTTCTCTCCTCCTTTCTCTTCTCCATGAGCTCTCCTCTGCTCTCCCCTTCCTCTCTATTCCCTCTCAACAACAACAAACAGTAAGACAGTATTTTCTCAGCTCTACCAACTTACAGTGGGTTAATGCTGTGGTTTAGCCCCTGCATTTTATTTCCTCTCTCCCCCCCCATCTCTCTCTCTCACATCACACTGCACGTGAACTTCTGCTGACCCCGTGCGCGCCAGTGATTGATGTCCCATGTACAACATGTCATCCTATTCAGGAAGAGAGAACTTGGTTCCCTCTGTGAGAGAGAGGGGGGGGGGGGAGAGGGGTGGGGAGGGAGGGGGGGGGGAGGGAGAGAGTATTAACATGAGAGGAGGACAAGCTGGTGTTTAAATACAGACATGCAGTAGAAACATAAATAACAGATAACACAGAGAGTGTACCTGTAACTGTGGTACTTACTAGCTGGGGTAGTAGCCTTCCCAGGGTGCATTGCTGCATCCAGGTGTCTGGACAGTATGTCTCCAATCCTTAATGATGTCATTACGCCCAGTAGCCAATTGATGGTTTGGTCCTGCCCTTAGATTGGCCAGTAAAACATCTGAGTTGTAAATCTGTTTGCTCCCTACCCCCTTGAGCCACACAGACACACACACACACACACACACACACACACACACACACACACACACTCACCCAACACCCTTCCCCCTCCAGGCTACTGTTGAACTGGTCTCTATCTCCACATTATACTTTACAGCCTACCTGCTGACCCTGTCCTGTCCTGACCCTGTCCTGCTCACCGCACCACACCAGATCTCCTGGTCTGGCTGTCCCTTACAGTTACCATGGCGGCAGGGTGGGGGTGGGGGGGGTGGATGGAGGGTAGTTAAAGAGTTGGGGACACCTGTTGGCAGGACATCATTGGACCAGCAGTATTACAGGCTGTCTCAGGGTGGAATATCAACACATTGACCCTGCTCCACTTACCGAAGAGGAGAACGCAAAACAGATTTCCTTACCCTGCCTGTTCACTGAGCGGCCATCGAACTGCTCGTAAATCCCATGTTTAAATACAGAGTCACCCTTCAGGACTGGATTTATTGTGCTGACTGTTCATTTTCTGACAGATTGAAGGTTTTGTGTAAATATGTTACGGAAACTGGTTTGGTCGCTATGCTATACTTCAGAGTGTTTGTAGGGAATCTCTCTCTCTCTCTCTCTCTGTCTCTCTGTCTCTCTCTCTCTCTGTCTCTGTCTCTCTCTGTCTCTCTCCCTCCAGCCGTCTTCCTGGTCGTTGATTGCCCGTCTGTTTGGGAGACATGGGCGGAGTCTTGCAGCCTCGAGTCAGAATCCCCCCCCCCCCCCCAGGGGTCAGGCAGAGTCTCGATGACCTCTCGACCTTTTGACCCCGGCTGACTTCCAGCGGATGACATCAGAAGGATAAGGGTTGTGACCTCTCCCCCGGACCCCAGCATGATTTGCGAGCTGGAGGTCTGGTGATAGGACTGCAGGCTGTGGAACAGCAGCAGGCAACATGAAGGAGGAGGACAGACCGGGGCCAGGCAACATGAAGGGGTCACTTCAAAGACAGAGGACAAGGGCTTTGTTGTTGCGCAGGGGCACAACTGGATGGACTGGTCTCTCTCTCTCTCTCTCCCTCTCTCTCTCTCTCTCTCTCTCTCTCTCTCTCTCTCTCTCTTCTCCCCATGTGTCTGAGGTCGTCTTTGACGTTAGAGACTTGCTTCAGGACTCCCTGTTTCCTACATTTAGTCATTTAGCAAACGGTCTTATCCAGAGCGTTTCCTAGCTCTCCCCTGTAGCTACTTCAGTTTGTTTTTCAAAACAAGTCACGCCACAACGAGCCGACAGGAAGACCAGTAATGACCTTCTTCTCAGGTGTGTTCAAGGTGTAGCACCACACACCTGTAGGGGAGGGACCTGGGGTGCCTCTGAAGAGGGGAGGGGGGAGGGGGAGGGGGAGGGAGGGGTGCTTGTGATATCTGGAATGACTCCCACCACCCCCATCTCTCTCACCACTTGGGGATTATAGTGCAGGATACATGACACCACTGTTACAAATATGCAGCCTGGAGAAAAGATCCCTGAGTGAAAACACAGCCATTCATCTCTCTCTCCTAACCTGTCTTTCTCTCTCTCCTAACCTGTCTCTCTCTCTCTCCTAACCTGTCTCTCTCTCTCTTAACCTGTCTCTCTCTCTTAACCTGTCTCTCTCTCTTAACCTGTCTCTCTCTCTCTTCTTAACCTGTCTCTCTCTCTCTTCTTAACCTGTCTCTCTCTCTCTTAACATGTCTCTCTCTCTTAACCTGTCTCTCTCTCTCTTAACATGTCTCTCTCTCCTAACCTGTCTCTCTCTCTCTTAACATGTCTCTCTCTCTCTTAACCTGTCTCTCTCTCTTAACCTGTCTCTCTCTCCTAACCTGTCTCTCTCTCTTAACCTGTCTCTCTCTCTCTCTTAACCTGTCTCTCTCTCTTAACCTGTCTCTCTCTCTCTTAACCTGTCTCTCTCTCTCTTAACCTGTCTCTCTCTCTTCTTAACCTGTCTCTCTCTTCTTACACTTAGTCATTTAGCAGACACTCTTATCCAGAGCGACTTACAGTGAGTACAGGGACATTCCGCCCGAGGCAAGTAGGGTGAAGTGCCTTGCCCAATGACACAACGTCATTTCGCATGGCCAGGTTTCGAACCGGCAACCTTCTGATTAATAGCCCGATTCCCTAACCGCTCAGCCACCTGACCCCCCTTCTCAACCTGTCTCTTTCTATCTCTCTTTCTGTACATCTCTGTCTCACACACACACACACACACACTGTCTCGCCCTCTCCCGTTTCCTTCAGTCTTGATTTACAGTGTAGGGGACTACGGTTGGGCAGGCATGCTCTCTAGGTTGTGTGTGTGTGTATGTGCTGATAAGGGATCAGATGCAGCCAAATGATCTGTCTCAGTGACATGTAGAGAGAGAGAGACTCCAGCCTGTGTCTCAGCACCGCTGCGTCTCTATGTAGATGTCAGGCCTTCCCTGTAAACCTGAGCTGCAGCTGGAATCTCACACTCTACGTTCGCACAGTTCAAGTCTAGGACATCTTACCTGACAGTCGTCTCGTGTGAGTGAGTGAGTGAGTGAGTGAGTGTGTGTGTGTGTTTGTGTGTGGGCATCCGTCTGTGTGTGTGCTTTGTCAGGTTTTTACTCGTCGAAGATGCGTTTACAAATGAAGTGGTGGGGGGGGAGGGGGTGAGTGTTTGCCCTATGGGCACACTGGCACACCACACACATTCCACCCCGACACTCTCTGTGTTCTGATTGGCAGATCCTGTGAGACCCTCCCTAACCCCCCTTGGTGTCTCATCCTGAAAGAGGAACCATTCTTCCCAAGGTTAACCTCCAGAGGGGCTGATTATCCCCCGGCCCCCAGCTCTGCCTGCTGGGATGAGGGGCTGTCAGTGACCCCAGGAGTCCCCTCTGGTCTTTGTCTGAACAGAGCTCATCGGTCACTCTCTCCACGAGGGCTACAGGACGGGGGAAACATCGTCCTGGAGGTGCGGCCGTGAGACGGTCTTCCAAAGGGATTAGCTGAAGCCAAGATGGAAGACTTTGCTGGGAACATCTATCAATGTGATTGTGTGGGGTTGTAAAAAGGGGGGGAAAGGTCCTCACCACTGACTCGCTGATCTCTCGCTCTTCTGACTCCCTGATGTCTCGCTCCTCTGACTCCCTGATCTCTCGCTCCTCTGACTCCCTGATGTCTCGCTCCTCTGACTCCCTGATCTCTCGCTCCTCTGACTCCCTGATCTCTCGCTCCTCTGACTCCCTGATCTCTCGCTCCTCTGACTCCCTGATCTCTCGCTCCTCTGACTCCCTGATCTCTCGCTCCTCTGACTCCCTGATGTCTCTCTCCTCTGACTCCCTGATCTCTCGCTCCTTTGACTCCCTGATCTCTCACTGACCCCTCACCGTGGGCACGTCAACCAGATCTAAGCACCTGGTGGGTACAGAGGCTGGAGGTCCCCCCTCCCCCGACCCCCCTGCCCTGACCGCCCACCCCCCCTGCCCCGACCCCCCCATACACGGCTAACGACCCCCAGCGCACCCTCGTCACAGGAACATCATGTGTTCTCGAGCTAAGCCTCCATAACCCAGAGTGTTCTACATCCCTAACCCCCGGGGGGGCAGAGCCAGCACGGAACGTTCCGGCGCCGTGGTTCGGGTGACATTGTTCATGTGTTGTTGTCATTGTTTGTTTTCTGAAAGATCAAGCCGTGGAATCCTGCGGTCGTTTGTCCAGACATTGTCCATCTTTCTGTGATGATGTCCAGTCTGGACCAGATCTAACGTTTGGACCGGAGCCAAGATCTCTCCTCCCCCCTCTCTGGGCAGCCATGATGGATAGGGAGCTCCAGTAGCAATTACTCTTTAACACACAGTACCTCCTCCCCCCCAAGCGCCCCCCTGCCATCCTCCGCTCTACACGTATCCAGATGTGTCTCGTACTGTTGGAGGTGCGGTGCATGGGACCACTTTGTCGGGGCAAACGACGCAGTTAATGGCCCCGCAGTTGAACCCTCGACACGCTTTGGTAAACAAACCCAGCAGATTGCCGCGAGCAACCGCACGTCCTTTCAGTAAAGGAAAAAAACAACAAACCGAACACGACAACATGCGTGGTCATGGCGACCTGCAGCTGTGGACGTCAGAGTGTGAGGTGGGTACGGCGGGGCTCGGAGCTCGTGCTGTGGGACTTTGTCATTTGACGATGGATTGGTGTTGTTGTTAGGAACCGTGTCGACCATCCTATCGGCCTCCGAATTCTGTTGCACTTTTGGAAACGTGACTTTTTGATGGTTGTTTGCACGAGTGTGTGTCACGAGTGTGTGTGAGTGAATAAACAGAACACACACACACACTTGACCTTGAGCGCATAACCATCGCTCTCCGTAGGAAGCCCCCTCAGCTGTCCACGACGGCCTCTCAGGTCTTTAGTCTCAGCGATCCAGCAGTAGTCATACTGAGAGTGAAGCTCCTGGTGTCTCTACAACCTCAGAGGCTCGTGTGGTTTCTCTCTGAGCGCTCGTACAGATATGAAGTCTGCTGACTTAGTCAGCCTTGACGGATGAGCTATGGCCCCCTAAAGGACTCCTCCCTGAAGGCAACTGCCCTGCAGTCTGTGTGTGTGTGGGGGGTGGGTGATGCCCCTGCTGTCATCCTCCTCCCTTCTGTCCAGACTTCACCTGACCCAGGACCTAAGATGAGGTCCCAGAGCGTGTAAAGAAGAACATCCTTCACGCTCCAGCAGCCTGGGAGAGGGAGGGAGGGAGAGAGAGAGGGGGAGAAAGAGGCTGTAGTGCGTTAGCTGAGCAGAGGGTTTATAGAACGTCCAGGTTTTTCTTTGTTAGCCTGTGTGTACGTGTTTGTGTGTGTGTGTGTGTGTGTCTGAGGAAGCCACGCTCGCTGGTGTTCCAGCTGAACCTGGGCAGGAGGACGGCCAGGTGGATGACTGGCCCCTGGCGTTCGTCCACCCATGATGACCTCACCGGGCTCGTCCACTGATTATGACCTCACTGGGTTCGTCCACTTATTAAATTACGGCCAGCATTGTTTTCCTTGTCGTCAGAACTTGGCGTGTGGATGCCAACCAGAAGAACAAAGCAGTGCAAACAGCCCCGGACCCGTCCAGCATTCTGATTGGTTCCTGGCTTCCAACCCAGCAGAGAATCTGGGAGTGATTTAGCGGAGCCCTGGAGAGAGGGGGGTGGAGGGGGGATCGTCTCTGCCAGAGTAGAGTTTACAGTAAACATGATGCACGCATGGCACGTGATCACCCCTCTTCTTTTTTTGTAGTGGTACGCCCCAGTGCAGCCATCAGACACACCTCTCCTGATGTTTTCATCGGCTTCAAATATCATTTTCCAAAACAATCTGAGGGAATTGGGATTGGAGGCTGTGTGTAAGCGTGTGGTGTAAACATGTGTGTGTGTGTGTAAGCGTGTGTGGGAGGGAGGGGCCGGGGGCGTCGCTACCTCACCCCCTCACCCTGCGTCCATCTGTCCATCTGAGGGTGACTCACTAGAGACGACCCGTCCTGTAGAAGCAGCAAGCTGTTTTCTTACCTCCATCCAGTGTCCTTCTTTACAAGGCCTCTGACCCAGGGCCCCGCTCTCTCTTTCAGCTCGCGCCATCCTCTCTTTACACACCCATTAGACGACGGGGCTGAATGCACTGCTTTGTGCTGCTGTGTGTGCCATCTTAAACTGTGAGGTAACATGTCCAGAGTATGGCCTGGGGCCCTCCTCAGCCATGGGACACCTCTGAAACTCTGCACCCTGCACTTGGCGGGATCGACTTGCGCTCGTAGTTCGTCGAGGCGAGCGAGGGGATCTGGGCCTTCAGCTCTGTTTTTACTGGCTCGGTTTATCTCAGAACAATAGGAGGATGTGTGTGTGTGTAAGCGTGTGTGTGTGTGTGTAAGCGTGTGTGTGCTACGGTCAGGGAACAGACAGTCCTTCACACGGTCGTCTCCTCCTGATCCTCTCTCTCAGCTTCTCTTTCTCTTTTACCCTCAGACCTGTAGGAGACCTCAGGTGAAGATCTGAACTAAGGATAACCTATGTTGAGACGACCGTGTGTGTGTGTGTGTTTCCCTCCCAGCAACCCAGGGAGCAGTGAGGGTGGGTGTGTGTGTCAGTTGACACATTGCGGGGGCGAGCGACTCCCTTAATCCCCCTGGCTGTGGGATCAGGTGACGGGGTAATGGTGTCATGTTAAAGTGCTACGGTTAGCCCATCCTGACGTGTCTGACTAATTGCAGGGGCTTTGTGTGGGTGTGTGTACGTTTGTGTGTACATTTGTGTGTGTGTGTGTGTCTTCAGGGACTGCATATAGCTTTGCCAGCCCGGAACCTTATCTGCCACTATTGTTCCTGGGCCTCTTAGCAGACGCCCACACATGAGACTTCTGATCACAACACGCGTGTTCAGACGTGTGCTCGGGTCACCGGCGGCCATGCCGGGGTCAGCGTGCGCAACGAATCTTAAAACGTCAAAGAAAGCATGAAGAGCATCAATAACTCCTGCTCGTACTAGCCATGTGGTCGGGTTTAGCCGTGTGGTCGGGTCTAGCCGTGTGAGCGGGTCTAGCCATGTGGTCGGGTCTAGCCGTGTGAGCGGGTCTAGCCGTGTGGTCGGGTCTAGCCGTGTGGTCGGGTTTAGCCGTGTGGTCGGGTCTAGCCGTGTGGTCGGGTCTAGCCGTGTGAGCGGGTCTAGCCGTGTGGTCGGGTCTAGCCGTGTGGTCGGGCCGGGGTGTGCGTCACTGTGAAGAGTCAGCACCATGCAGATGAAGTTACCTCATTAATGAGAGGAGTCTCATGTTGACATAACAGATGGGGTCTCGCGGAGACGCTGTTTGTGTTGGGCTGCGATCGTTGGGCTCCTCCCACGTCCAACTCTCCCGCTGTGGTCCCCGCTGCCCCCTCCCCGCCGCCCACTCTCCTCCGCCCCCGCCCGGGGAACGGGAGATTATTGTTCTTGTACGTTCAGTGTTTTTCTACTTTGATTAAACAAAGCCTGTGACATTTATCTGTGTCTTGAAGCAGAGAAAAGAAACGTAGTGAGCAATTAATAACAAGATGCCTTTCCAAGATAGAGAGAGACAGAGAGAGAGAGAGAGAGAGTGTAGTGTGTGTGGGCGTGGTGTTTGTGTGTGTGTGTGGTGTGTCAGGCCTGTCTGATGGCTGAGCGGTTAAGGAATCGGGCTATTAATCAGAAGGTTGGTGGTTCGATTCCTGGCCGTGCAAAATGATGTTGTGTCCTTTGGCAAGGCACTTCACCCTACTTGCCTCGGGGGGAATGTCCCTACTTACTGTAAGTCGCTCTGGATTAGAGCGTCTGCTAAATGACTAAATGTAATGTAAATGTACGGGAGAGAGTTGACAGACAGACGGTGTTCTGGAGGATTTATTTAAGCCAGCTGGGTGATAAGCTATTAGAGGAGAGAGTTGTAAAACAAGCAGGAATTTGCCGGGTCTTGTGAGTTTTTCGTCAGAGAGGGATTTGGTGGGCGGGGCTTCTATTTCGCTCCAGGGATGAGTGATGAGGGAGGGGAGAACGAGAGAGGGGGAGAGGGGGAGAGGGGAGAGGGGGAGGGGGGGGGGAGGGGGGGGGGGAGGGGAAGAGAGGAGGGGGAGAGAGACGCTGAATGAAGAGTGAAACAAAGTTATTCGTAGCGAGTGTTCTCCTAGAAAACACACATTTTGTGAATTCTTTCTCGTCCATGTTAGAGGATGTTCTCACTCATGTAAAAAGAACGTCTCTCGTTTACCGCCACGCATTTTGACCTCACACAATAACAGACATAACTACAGGTCCTCGCAAAAACAAGCTTTCCCCGTAAAGCGCATACACGCTCTGTTAATAAAGGCCTCAGTATTCTCCGACCTGCGTAGGAGTCGTCGGAACACGGTCAGCAGGTGGAGGGAGAAGAGGTGTTGGTGGATGAAGACACACACATTTTCATACTCAGTAAGAGGGGGGTGCGTCCAAATGAGCGAGATGCCAATCAAAACAATTGCCCTGAGGGTGGGGGCGGATCGGGGGGGGGAGGGAGGAGGAGGGGGAGGAGCTTACAGCTGTTAACATGTCATGTTTGACATCACCGCCGGTTCTTAGCCTGCTTGCAGATCCTTGAGATTTATAGAATCACCCTTTAGGCTTCTTCCACAAATTCCCTTTTATTTATCTCTCTTCCTCTGTTAAGATGACACACACACACAGACACACACACACACACACACAGACACACACTTCATTCTCTCATCTTTCCTTTTCTACCCTGTCATGTCTTTAGTGAGGTGCTTGTGATTATAGGCCAGGCAGGATCAAACAGCGCTCAGCACAGACGCAGGCTTGGTGAGCACCTTGTCAGAACATCCCCAAAACCTCCCTCCCCCCAGCCCCCCTCCCTCCCTCCCCCAGCCCCCCCTCCCTCCCCCAGCCCCCCTTCCTCCCTCCCCCAGCCCCCCTTCCTCCCTCCCCCAGCCCCCTAGCCCCCTCCAGTAAACATACCAGGAGTCCATACCCACTTAGCCCACCCAACCTTGACACGCACCAACAGTGCTGAACTCCCAGCCCACAGTAACCACTCATGACCACACACACACACACACACACACCAACACACAGCGCCCATCCAAAGCGCATGGATGCCTGAAATGCACAAAAGCTTGTCCCAGTCCACGGGTGAGGGCTTGAACACTAGAGTTGGCCTGTGACAGGGCTTTGGATTCGACAGTTGGTGAATGAGATCAGAGATCTGATTTGCGATAGTTCACCAGTGCTCTGGCAGCAGAGGATGTGATTGGTGGAGGAATACAACAGGAAGTGATGTATTTTCTAGGACTTCAGAAGGTTGAGCCTCTCCCT
>NW_027120641.1:22500-38250 GCF_038355195.1 Osmerus mordax
ACAGCCTAGCGTAGCCACAGTCTAGCGTAGCCATAGCCTAGCGTAGCCATAGCACAGCGAGCATGGGTCAGTGGGCTGGCCTAGTTGGATGTTTTGGCGAGTTGTTCTGTTCAGCAAGGCCTCAGGAACAAGATGGAGCTGATCTGTGTGTTGGGGGTGAATCTGATCGAGAACAGATATACACCAGGACAGGAAATGTAGCAAGACTTTCTGCGTGTTTATTATGAAGTTGTGACACATGTTCTCAGCCAGTTCTGTTTTATTTTGAGCCCCAAAAAAAGATGTGAGATGATGAGGACAGGATAGGACAAATCCTGAAAAATACTGACAGAGACATACAGTAGGATGCCCCAAAAAAGTTCATATAAATAATGAAAACGTCCCCCTTGAAGAACAAGAAAAAATTGGGTTCCATTTTGGGAACAGGAAAGGCTTCAGGCTGTAATACAATATGGCCACAGCTCTTGGTTAAAGCAGTGCTGAAATGACACTAAAAGCATTCTCGCGTTCAACAGCCACGTAAAACTTTACGGCTCGGTAGTGGATGTTATTCTCTCTTTTCCATCAAGGTTAACACACTGCCTCCCTTCACGGAAAACCCCCCAGAAGACATAGCAACGATTTCTCCGACATCCTCCACACAGACTCAAATCAATCACTCCTGTGGTGTAAAACAGGACAGGATCTGCGTTTGCAAACGCAGAGTCCTTCTCGTCTGCTGTAAACGCCTGGTGAAATGACAGGCCTCTCCCACACGGATCCCATCTCTGAGGGAGATCATCTGGCCTGGCTGGGCCAAGCGAGTCGCAGGGATATAAAGAGGGAGATGTATGTGGTGGTGGGCGGTGGGTTGATCGTCTCCCGGAGAGGGGAGATTTACTGCCGGTCGTGTTTAAAGCGGTTGCAGGGATTGTTATCAGGCTGAATATTCAGGCTGAACGTGGGGCCTAGAAGGTAACAGAAGGGATAATATGGCCAGAGAAAGCAGGGAAGCTGCAGATTGTAGATGAACGCAGTTCTGAACAACTGGAGATCTTTAACTTAAGCCTTCTTCTGTCTTTGATTCTCTGGTCAGTTCCCAGCTGTTTTGGTGACCCCCCCCCTTCTCTCTCTCTCTCTCTTTCCCTCGCTATTGGAAAGCCGTAAAAGAGGGCATCAAAGTCTTCGTTCCGCTCCTCTTTCCGTCTCCCCAGCCTGTTTCTTTTCTTTCTTCCTCCTCTGTTCCTTCTCCACCGCTCCCCTCCTCATGTGCGCCTGATTAACAATCCCTCCCTCCCTCCTGTCCCTCACTTCCTCCCTCCCTCTCTTCCTCCCTCCCTTACTCTCTCCCTCCCTCCCTCTCTTCCTCTCTCCCTCCCTCCTTCCTCTCCTCCACCCCTCTCCTCAGATTCCAGCCCTGCATGTCGCCCAGGACAGATACAGTAGTCTATTCATCTTCTGACTGACTGCTCATTTTCTGCTCATAGCTGAATTTCTCTCTTGTCAATCACACGGGCTAATGAGAGTTTATATAGAGTCTGATCACACAGTCACTGTTGTAGACATAATCCAATAGCTGCTGTTTGTACACCTTGAGACCATAGTGTCAAATCTTACACATTACCTCATTGCTATTAGCAAGTAGTCAGATATAAACCCGTGTCAAAATGTGCAAATGCAGGGAGGTGGTGGAAGATTGATTCCAGTATTCTGTATTTTACTTTGGATTGGACTTCTACTCACGCAAACGTCACAATCAACAGACCCAGAACCTTTGCAGCGTTGGGAAGACGAGAGCCCAATTTCTACCAAAAACAATCAAACTAAATGAAGCGCGGATCAGAGGTTCCCTGCGGTGTGCCTGTTCAACAGAGTAATTTAAAAACGTATCGTTCTGGAGGCTGAATCACAGGCAAGCTAAACAAACCCAAAACAAGGTTTGGAAAGCTGCACAGCCATGTCTGCTAGTGATTTCTGTCAGCATATTGACACTGTGCAGGATGACCATGGTTAGGAACTGGGTTTTGTGAGAGAGAGTGTGTGTGTGTGTTCTTGCATGTACTGGGGGGTCTGCAGGCCCTCTTCCTGTACAGTGTCAGTAGTGTCTGCCATATGTACTCCATATCGTGCATGTTTTGCAGATTATGGTGATTGGATAGGTGGGGCTTAAAAAGACTGGACCCCCCCACACACACACTCACACACACACACTCACACCCACACCCACACACACCACAAGACATTTCAGCAAAATTGCAGCTGTAGAGGTTGGCTAGTCCTCTGAAAAGTAAACTGCTTTCAGATTTCAGTCTAATGCTACTAAGATTCATCCAGGCACATGTGGAAATAATGTGTCATTCTGCTGTTGTGTTCAACCTGTGTGTCTTCCTCAGGTGGAAAATGTGTTATCCTCTAGTGCCCGGCCAACACAGAGGCTTGGAAGTAGAGTGTGTGACTGAATGAGTGTGTGTTTGACTGAATGAGTGTGTGTGTGACTGAATGAGTGTGTGTTTGACTGAATGAGTGTGTGTTTGACTGAATGAGTGTGTGTTTGTTTGAATGAGTGTGTGTTTGACTGAATGAGTGTGTGTTTGACTGAATGAGTGTGTGTTTGACTGAATAAGTGTGGGTGCGACTGAATGAGTGTGGGTGCGACTGAACGAGTGTGTGTTTGTCTGAGTGTGTGTTTGTCTTAATGAGTGTGTGTGTGACTGAACGAGTGTGTGTTTGACTGAATGAGTGTGTGACTGAATGATTCACGCTGCTGTCAGACAGAGCTGTTTGAAGGTGATATATTGGCAGAGATGGCACAAGTACACACACATCCTTCACTTAAGTAGAAGTACAGATACTCATGTTGAAAACTTTTCTTTTTATCCTTTTAAAAAATATATATTGTTTCAACCTTTCAAGACTTTTTCCCAACATATTTTTTCCAAATTTAGAATCTTTTTTCAGAAACATATTTTTTTCCCCCAACCACCCCCAAAACTTTATTTCACACACAACACAAAAAAAGTTTCAACTTTTTTTAATTTTTTTTAACCTTCCAAAACTTTTTTTCCAACATAGTTTTTCAACCTTTCAAAACTTTGTTTTCAAAACTTTTTTCACACACACAGAAAGGAAAAGGGGAGGGGAGAATATGTACAATGAATGTACAATAGAATGAACAATAGAGTACAGTAGAGTCCTCATCAAGCCCCTGCCCCTGCCAAAGCCCCCAGCCTCAGTCCCAGCACTAACTATCCTGTATTCACTGGTGTCTGCGGACCAGCTGACGAATAAGAAGTGAGGCTGTAAAAGTAATTAGAGTCTGTCTCTCCTTAGCGTGCGGCATCACAGAGGTCACCACCCTGCCTGACACACCTTGACCCCTGGGGGGGGGGGGGGGGGGGGGGGGGGCTGTGCAAGGGTTTCCCTGGTTTCTCTGCTGTCTGTTTGGATCTCCTATTCCGCTAGCGTTCAACAAAGGCGTGTTTTGAGACGCTAGCATAATAGTTATTCTAGTATATATTTAAGCAACGGGTTGTAAACGGTGATGACGGAGAAGCATTAAAGAGTCATTATCAGGCCAGATGTTCTGCTCCTGTGAAGTTATGACAGAATATTCTTACTCCGATTACATCCCACACTTTTCCAAAGCTGGAGACACGCGTACGCTCACGCACACACACACACACGGATAAATGCAGTCATTTAACACAACTTCTAGTCATAGCGAGGAAAAGGTGAGACAAAGAAAAAAAAATCTGGAAGTGTGGATGAATCAAAGTAGGATATTCCCTCTGTCTCTCTCTGTCCCTCCCTCCCACCCTCCCTCCCTCCTCCATGCTTCCAGACGAGACAGTAGGTAGACAGGCAGGTCTATTATTATTAGAGAGAGAGAGAGAGAGAGAGAGAGAGAGAGAGAGAGAGGCATTCCTCCAGCACTCTAGTTTATGATCCCCACTGGCTCTGAAGAGAGGAGGAGAGGTCTGAACTGAGGAATCTGCCCAACATGAGAGGAGACCAGAACCAGATTCTCTCTCTCTTTCTTCCTGTCTCTCTATCTATCTCTCCCCCCCCCCCCTCTCTCTCTCTATCTCTCTCTCTCATACACACACACACACACAGTGTTTATGTGCTGTTAGTACTGCTGTCTGCATGTGGGGTGATGGAGAAGGAGGAGGGCTCACCGCGGGTGGTGTGGAAGGAGGAGGGGGGGTGGATGGAGTTCTGTGGCCTGTCAACAGTGGCAGCTCGTGTTCACCGCTGCCACACAGACACACACTCGTGTCTGGTCAGCTCTTCCAGATGTGGAAACGGGTCAGAAACAGTGTCCCTCGCGTCTCCCCTTCCCCGCTCTCTCCTCCAGCCCCGGAGCCCGCCAGCGCCACAGGAAGATGACAGCATCTCTCCACCCAGTCACAGCGAAGCGGACCTGACTTCTGTTAAAGCCCAGTCAGTCACACCATGAACCAGACTCCAGGGTCTCCCCTCTCCCAAGGACCACGCTCCCCGGGAGTCTGGCCGCCTGACCCAGCCCACATCCATCAACCTCCATGTGGAAGTCTCATGGCTGAGGGCTGGGCTCGGTAATCCACCACATTATCCTCCATTCCCAGAGAACCAGGGACCAGGGAAGGGGCTTAAGAGTGACCCCAAACGGCAGTCATAACTCAGGGGGACATCGAGTGGCGGTGGGACTGCCAGCTGTCCAGATTAGCGGAGCTGCTTTTGACGTTGTGTTTGTTGGTGCAGCTATCTATGGGGCTGCACCAGTAGTTCACCAGCCTGTTCTTCAACTTTTCTGTCCTCTCTCTTGTGAAGATACACGTTGTGTATATTAGGCCCAAGCAGATGATAGGTTTATTGCTTTTGCGAGGAACCAAGCGGATCACATGATGTTTACATAAGGGAAACATTGTATACAGCCTTTCAGAAAAGGTCTCTCAATTGGGGTGCTTTGGTTGTAAAAGAAGCACACTCGTACTTTCTGACCGTTGTGGGACGGGCGAGAGGAGAGGAGGAGAAAGGAAGGAATTGGAGAAAAGGGAAAACAAGGAAGATGAGAGGAGAAAGAGAGAAAAACAGGGCTGAAATGAAAGAAGAAGACAATGTTGCCTTAACCTGTTTCCAGGAATGAAGAAGCAGACGATATTACACAGCGAGGAGAAGATCTGATCCATGATACCAAGAGCTGGGATAACACGGGGGGAAAGGAATATTACTGTAAACAGGCTCCATATGAGATGAGATGTGGGCACCATCCCCTCCATCCCTCTCTCCAACCCTCTCCTCCCACATCCCCCAGCCCTCCTCAGATACCTGCATGTTATCAACAGTCCTGTCCGTCAGCAGGCAGGGTCTGCCTGGCCTGGCATGCTGATGTGAGGAGCAGGTCTGGGGGTTAGCATGTTGAGGTGTGTGGTAGCAGAGTCTAGCATGCTGGAGGTTTCTCTGCTAGGGAGGAAATGAGGAAACACAATAGAGGTCTTTGTTCCTTTGCGTTATACCTCTGCAGGTTTTATTTCCATCTAGCTCTGTCTTTCTCTTTTGTTCTCTCTCTTCCATTCGCTCTCCCTCCCTTTCTCTTTCTTCCCCTCTTTCTGTCTTTTCCTCTCTCTCTCTCTCTCTCTCTCTCTCTCCTCTCCTCTCTCTCTCTCTCTCTCTCTCTCTCTCTCTCTCTCTCTCTCTCTCTCTCCGTTTCCATCGTCTGGGAGAGTTATGGAGTGTGTGAGGGTGTGTTTGTTCAGCAGCATACGGGACAGGCTGAAGCAGGGTTTATGGGAGGTGAGGCCTATCTGTCGTGGCGAGGTGAAGGCAGATATTTCAGGGGTGAGTCAGGCGGGCTGGCGGGCGGGCTGGCGGGCCTGGAGTGGACGCTGGCACCCAGAGTCTGTGTCACTGTGAGGGAAGAAAAACAATTGTCTGAAGAACCAGGAGAAGAACTTTTTTTTTCGCTAAATATTTTTCCTCCGATGTGCAAGATTTTTCCATCCACCATTCAACATCTCTCATCGCCCCCACACCGCCTGACTCTCTCCTGTGGTTGGCTGGGTGGGACTTAAGATTCCCCACCTGAGTGGCATTCGATTGGTTGGCATGGTGGGGTATGGAGAAAGGTTGTTGATGTGTGACCAGCGAGAACAACTGAAATACCGCGCCTTGTCAACACATCCGCAGTCCAGCACGCCATCAACACGCTTCAGATCTTCACCTAAAAACACACCCTGGTTGGTTTTGATTTAGCCGTTGTTTGATAACAGGGAACGGGAGTGTTTTCTCTGACATAAGGCTCTGAAGCGGTTGAATGGCTGCCATTGTACAGTCCTGCCAACACTGATTCTCCACAGATGAACTCTGCGCACAGCACTGCAGTGTGTGAGGGAGTCCAGAGGTACTTATCTCATGCTGTTACTTCAACAACACTTAGCAGATCCACACGGCCGTGGACATGACTAGTGTTATTCTTTAATACAGCCGATCGATCACAGTCACGCCGGTGTTTCCCTGAGCGACGCCCGCTGCGGTTTGTGTCCGCCTGTGTTACTGTCTCTCTCTCTCTCTCTGTCTCGCTCTCTCTCAGTAGGAGAGGAGAGGGGAGGAGAGGGAGGGAGGGAAGGAGGTAATTGCACACTTCTCCTCCAATCACAAATCACCTTGCTGAACATGTGGCGGCACAAAGGATCTAATCAAAGCTGGCCATCCTGCCGCATACATCACTCCATTACCCACGTTCCCCCTGGGCACTGACAGATCCAGGGGATCCCAGATACGTCATCCGTTAACCCCTTCACGGACACAGGAACGCCCGTCCCGTGAAAGGGGCATTCCTATCGATGCACGCGACGAGTTTGGAATTGATCCCAGGTCCGTTGCCCTTGGTGACTAAATCCCAACGATCCCAACGACGTTTTCAAACCCGTTCGCATTCTCCCGTCCCTCCAGGAATTCCATCGTCCGAAGCCTGTTGATGCAATTCGAGCAGGCAGGAATCTTGGAAGGAATTTTTGTAATTCTCTCCAGGGATATTGGCTTGACGTAGTTGTACGGTGTGTTTGTGTGTGAGTGTGTGAGTGTTGTCTCAGGTACATGGAAGAAACAAACACACACACACAGGATACCTGTGGATTTTGCAACGGTAAAAAACTCAAACCTAGATCTTCTTGACAGACACACAGGTGTGTCTGTCAAGCTCACAAACACACACGCAAATACCATAAATGACATCAACACACACACACACACATCTGTCAGGGGAAAACAAATGAGCTGTACAGTAGGTGGCAACATGCCCGTGTCGTTCCCTGACTAGTCCTCTAAGCCCCTGGTAACATAAACCTGAGAGGCATCTCAGCCTGAGAGCTCTGCGGTCATTAAACGGTAAGGCAACCCCTCTGTCCTGACAATGCTACAATGTCTGAACAAACAGGCCGGCACCAGACTGTAATGTAAACAGCTTCCCCCCTCTCATGTGGTCTATGTGGCTCAGTCTGAAATGCTAACACAATGCTAATGGTCTCCCCACGGCCCTGCTAGCTTGTCTGAGCTAATGTTCGTCAGACTGTCAGTACGTGTGTGTGTGTGTGTGTGAAAGAGAGAGAGAATGTGTGTGTGTGTGAGAGTTTAACTGCGGCGACTACAATTGAAACCACCAAATACGATTTGGAAAGAGTCACTTGGAGTGACAAAACTTTTGTGTAATTTTTTTTAGGTTGTGGGTTTTCCTCTCAGAAACTGCCATCAAAAGAGCCACAAATGTCTGTTTGGGTTTTTGTGAGGAGATGCATTTCAGTGGTTATTTTATGCACGTTTCAGCGGGGGGGGCCTGTGTCGGGGCCAGCCCCTCCGCTCTCCAGATCAGCCCGTATTCAAACACACCGGATAACAGGAGGGGCTTCATGCAGAAGCCCTCTGGAACGGCATGCGTTGACGTGTGTGGACCTGACTGTACATCTGATGGTTTAATCACATGACTCGCCCCTCGCCTCCTCTGTGTTCCACTCTTAACGAGAACCTTTTGTTTTGTACTTCCTGCTCACCTGGTTCACTGACCTGCAGCCTGCTCTCTCTGTCCCTCTCCCCTCCATCCTTCCTCCATCAATGTAGTGTTCTTGGGTTACATTAGGGCTTCCTGAGACCGTTGGGGGGGTCAGTTCCCGTGTTCCCTGGTCCGTGGTGCGTTCAGGTGAACACTCTGACCCCCTCCTGCCCGCTCTCCTTTCAGTCTGCCTGAGTTGACGTGGCCAAGAACAAGACCTGGTACCATCACACACGCACACACACACACACACACACACACACACTACTCCTCAGCCCTCCCCCCACTCCCAACTTTCCTCCCTGCTTCACATTTCCTCTCCTCCGTGGCGTGTTTGTCTTTGACGTCTCCACCTCTCCTTTCCGGTCTTTTCCTTCTCCCCTCCAGTCCTCCTGGCTGGCTGGGCTTAAGGTGTTTCCCCGCGTGATGCACAGGCCCCGCCCCTGCAGCAGTCTCACATCAGAGCAGAGACGGTGGAGAGAGTCTCCAGCCAAGACTAACTTAGAGCTTGCAGTCGGACCCGAGCCCCAGAGTTTACGACCATCTCCATCATCGCTCACTCCCCTCTCTCTCCTCTGACCCCCTCCTCTCAGCCCCCGAGACGTGTTTGTTCTCTCAAACCCCGTCCTTTGGCGTGAGGGTGTGTTTTCCGCAAAGGGGCCTAATTTGCTTATAATTTATTATGGTGGTTTGAGACGTCTGTAGTTTCCATCGTCCTCCTCTCTCCACCTCCACTCCTGTGCCTGAGAGAGAGACAGAGAGAGACAGAGAGAGACAGAGAGAGACCGAGAGAGACCGAGAGAGACCGGAGAGAGACCGAGAGAGACCGAGAGAGACCGAGAGAGACCGAGAGAGAGACCGAGAGAGACAGAGAGAGACACAGAGACACAGAGACACAGAGAGAGAGAGATGAGGGTTCTGTAAAGAGGATGTTCCCCTGCTCAGAGAGCTCACCATCTTCTCGTTATCTTTAGAATTCAAACGTCCGGCGGCAGGTTCAGACGTTGGTTTGTGTGTCCTGGTTATAAACCCAACCCCTCATTTCCTCAGTAAATATGAGGGGAGGAGCCAGGCTAATAACAGCACTGGAGAGTTCATACATCCATTACGTTCACCGCATGCCAGATACTGGCTCAGGTCACGACCCCCACGCTAGCTACTACGTATCTCTGAATAGACACCCCCTCCCCCCAATATTGTCTCTCTTTCCTTCTCTCTTTTGTCATGTCACTCGTTCTCTCTCCCGCTCTCTCTCCCGCTCTCCAATCTCTCTCTCTCTCATCTCTCTCTCTCCAATCTCTCTCTCTCTTATCTCTCTCTCTCTCATCTCTCTCTCCGTCTCTCTCTCCGTCTCTCTCATCTCTCTCTCTCCCCCTGGGTGTGTGTTGGGCTCCACCCCAGGAGAGCGTCGCTGTGGGATAAGCTCACGTCTGCGTGAGATTTTATTATCGTTATCAAAATACAGCTGTAGGGATCAGACAGTGTCTCAGCGCGACGAGGCTCTGATGCAGAATGGGCAGTCTGTCTGGGAAGAGCTAACCGTCGCACAGGAGAGGGTTAAGAGCAGATAAAGATGGCGGGATTTGCATTTCTCTCACGTCATGGCGTGACACGCCAGAGTAGAGTTCCCTCTGGCTGCCCCTCCGAACAATCAACACTCAAGAACATCGCAAACTAAAGTTTGATGTCTGTGTTTTTCATACAATCAAGTGTAAATCATTCAATCCCCCCCCCTCTCCCTAGCTTCAATTGAATCCATCTGATTGTAACTGTGTGTGTGTGTGTGCGTGTGCACGTTCCAGCGTGTGTGTGTGTGTGCGTGTGCACGTTCCAGCGTGTGTGTGTGTGCTTTGTTCTTTCCAGCAGCATGTTTACTCTCGGAGGGTCCAGACCCGGCCGCAGTGGCCAGCCTATTTTTAGGGCTTCATTAACAAATGGCTCTAATAGAACCACCCCTTTGTTGCTGGGAAACATTAGAATGCTAATCTCTAAATACCCTCCAATTTTCCAGATATTTCTTGATTATCTAATGACAGGGGGCAGCTTGCAGATGTGCTCCGAACGGGAGAGGAAGAGAAAAGACGTCCTCTCATCTGGTTTGATGTTCAGCTCCACTACCTTCCCTGAGACAGCCCTCTTTCCAGGCCCCTTGGCTGCAGCACAACACGCTAACTCAATACGTTATGGAATGTAGTTCTTTAGATATGTCAAAATAAAACCACTGTTTACCCTTCTTCATGTTTGTTACACTCTCTCAGCCTCCCTCCGTCCCCCTGCTATCACAGTGTCTTAAACTTCATGTGTGTTTGCTGTACAGAAACAATCCTGATGAATTCCTGGTGGTGTGCTGCGTGTTGCATCCCTGGTGGTGTGCTGCGTGTTGCATCCCTGGTGGCGTGCTGCGTGTTGCATTCCCTGGTGGCGTGCTGCGTGTTGCATCCCTGGTGGCGTGCTGCGTGTTGCATCCCTGGTGGCGTGCTGCGTGTTGCATCCCTGGTGGCGTGCTGCGTGTTGCATCCCTTGTGGCGTGCTGCGTGTTGCATCCCTGGTGGCGTGCTGCGTGTTGCATCCCTGGTGGCGTGCTGCGTGTTGCATCCCTGGTGGTTTGCTGCGTGTTGCCAGCTTGCAGCAGCCTGCCTCACTAACAGGTGCTGCCTCCACTGCCTTGTTAGCGAGCCTCCCTCCCCCCGCTGATCTCGCTCGTAACTGGCAACACGGCACGGCGCTCCACCGCGGATTATCACCCAATTAACACGTCCCCACGGCAACGTGCCCCTCCTCCTCTCCTGCAGACGCCCCCCCCCGGCACCACACACACACCTTGTTGGCACGGCTCCTGATAGGATCCTGTTAAGAGTGCGTGTGGGGGTGTAAGTAGAGAAGACTGACGTTAATGTTGTGTTTACATTCTAATACTGTATGATATCTGACAGGCTGGGTCGCCACATTGAGCCCTTTGTTTATTTATAGTCCATTTGAAAATCTTACTCTGCAGTTTACATTGGAGCAAGCTTTGAGTGTGTGTGTGTACTGTACGTTATACTGCGCATGTGTGCACGCCTGCTGTTTTTTGTGCGCACGTTCGCACTTGAGATAGTGCGAGCGTTCTTGTGTGTGTGTGTGGAGGGAAAGTTTCCTACTCTCCCAGGTGTGTGTGTGTGGAGGTGTGTGTATCTTGCCCACCCGTGTACAGTAGTGTTTGAGACTGTGCCAACAGTGTCTGTGCTGTCATCACCACCGTCACTCATCATGTTAACCATCCCTGCCTGCAGGCAGACAGCCCGGCCCATTACACACACTCAGTCACTCACACACACCAGAGAGGAGAGAGGAGGGAGGGAGAGAGGGGGAGGGAGAGAGGGGGAGGGAGAGAGGGGGGGAGGGAGAGAGGGGGGGAGGGAGAGAGGGAGGAGGGAGAGAGGGGGGGAGGGAGAGAGGGGGGAGGGAGAGAGGGAGGAGGGAGAGAGGGAGGAGGGAGAGGAGGGGAGAGGAGGAGGGAGGGAGAGGGGAGAGAGGGGAGGAGGGAGAGGAGGGAGGAGGAGGGGGAGAGAGGGGGGAGGGAGAGAGGGGGGGAGGGAGAGAGAGAAGGAGGGAGGGAGACATGGGGGTGAAAGAAGACAAAAGGCAAAATCGAGGAAGAAAGAGAAGGGAGAGAGAGAGAGGGGGAGAGAGGGAGAGAGTGAGGGAGAAAGAGGGAGAGAGTGAGGGGGAAAGAGGGAGAGAGAGAGGGGGAGAGACTAGTTCTTCTGTGAACCTCTCTGTTTATTGTCCGCTGTAATCACATGTCATTGGGACAGATTTCACCTGGTAGAGAGAGTGTGTGTGTGTGTGGACAGCTCATTTGGAACTGCATAATCTCTGTAATGAAATGTGGAAGGCTATCGTCGGGTTTTAATACAACTGGTCTCTGATCTCTCTCTGGTCTCTCTTTATAAAACAGAGCCTTTGATAACCCTGTCCCTGCAGGTGTACATATCTGTATACCTGTCTGCTACCGTACCTTTATCCATGTATGACACAGTTTATGTACAGGATAATAGTATGTACATACTGCAATCCTATTTCATTTTGTGTTAGTGTAAAAGTGTCATTTCATTTTATGCAGCAAAAAATAGTTTTAAGAACCCTCTTCTTTAATATTGGTACAGTCCATGTCTGTGATCCCTGCTAACGGTCCGATCCATTTCCTCTGTCTGCAGGGTCCGACATCTCCCAGGACCCCAGTGTAGTGGCCACCTCCTCCTGGAACACCTCGAACGAAGGTGAGAGGAAAGGATTGTGCGACACACACACACACACACACATGCTTAGAGACACACACACACTTAAAGACACACACACATGCTTAGAGACACACACACACACACTTAAAGACACACACACATGCTTAGAGACACACGCCTAGCTGCAGTAGACTACGCTAACTACACAGAGGCCCACATCTGTCTCTTATCTGATGGGCCGATGCTGATTGGTTGCCATGTTGTGTCTGGGGGGCAGCGGGAGGCTTTGATTCGTCGAGCAGACAACATTCACAGTGTTTGGACACAGCTGGGCCTATCAGCATGCGTCAGTGGCAGGAAGTCATAATTGTAAAAGACGGTTATGTAGGATGACATCAGCGGAGACGGTAGTTTACTGTGCCATACGTACACTCACACAGTGTGTGTGTGTGTCTGCGAGTGCGTGTGTGTGTCTCTTTCAAAATCACGTAGTCGGTAATAGAGGTCAGGGCGATGAAGAGGGACAATTTTGAGCAATCTGCGATATTAAAGAAGTTTGTGGGCAGCTTGAGTTTCAGAGGGAGTCTGCTACCTGTCACTGCAGCTCTCCACACAAGACAATTAGGTGAAGAATGGCTTTGTTGTACAAATACTGACAGGACATCTCTCCTGGAAGCCCCCCCCGCTCTCTCTCTCTCTTTCTCTCTTTCTCTCTCCCTCTCTCTTCTACATTTAGTCATTTAGCAGACGCTCTTATCCAGAGCGACTTACAGTAAGTACAGGGGACATTCCCCCGAGGCAAGTAGGGTGAAGTGCCTTGCCCAAGGACACAACATCAGTTGGCGTGACCGGGAATCGAACTAGCAACCTTCAGATTACTAGCCCGCTTCCCTCACCGCTCAGCCACCTGACTCCTTCTATTATCTGTGATTATGGCAGTTAGTGAAGCTTCTCCAAGCATCCGTTTGGACCCATCCCAGTGGTATTGTGTGTGTGTGTGTGTGTGTGTGTGCGCGCGTGTGTCTTACCTCTGACAGCACCACAAACATCTTGTGAGATTGCAGTCTGTCAGCGAAGGCAGATTGTGGTAAATGGGGAGTTGAGGAGTATCACACACACACACACGCACGCACACACACCCACACACACACAAGAGAAGGGAAAGTGGGACTTAACACAGTGATATTGAGAGATGGGCGCACACAGGAATGATGCAACAAAAACCTACAGAGACACACACACACACAGACACACACTGACACACACACACTCAGGAAGGTCTGATAGGACAAGGGTTGCAGCCCCCCAGACTCCAGCGTCCTCTTGAGATGTGTCTGGCCCTGCAGCCCCTGCAGCCTGCAGCCTGCAGCCTGCAGCCCTGCAGCCCTGCAACCCTGCAGCCTGAGCACATGCTGCTACCATAACACCCCCCCCCCCCCCAGCTCCCCCCTCCCCATGAACTCACTGACGAGCAGTCTTCTAGACAGACCTGAGAGCAGTGCTATGTCCTCCTGGTAGTGTTACAGTGACCAAGACCATCTCTGGGAACAACGAGCTCACACACTCTCTCTCTCCCATGCACACGCACACACTCTCTCTCTCCCATGCACACACACACACTCTCTCTCTCCATGCACACACACACTCTCTCACGCACACACTCTCTCTCTCCCATGCACACACACACACTCTCACGCACACACACTCTCACTCACACACACACACACACACAACTACATGGAGTGCACTGCATAAACAAAAGAGGCATTTATGAGTGAACTTGACCCTGGTATCATTGCGAACATCAAAATCAGGATTGAAGTTATTGCGTTTGGTTATTACATTTGGTTTGTTAATCCACTTAGTGGGCTTCTCAAAGCAAACAGTTAGGGTAGGGTGTGTATGTACATTGTGTGTGTGTGTGTGTTGGGGGTGACACACATGGAGCTCATAATCCTCGCAGTATTTGAAGACATGGAGGTGAAGCAGTGCTTGTGTGGTTAATATAATAATATCCTCTCCTGAACTCACCCCCCCCCACACACACACACACACACACAACAAACACACACCCCTCCCTCACTTTCACATAGATGGTTTGTATATTGTCTTTAGAGAGCCTGTGTTTGGCTGGAGGGGGGGTGGGGGGCGAGGGGTGGGGGTGGGGTGCGGGGGGGGTGGGGGGTGAGGTCAAGAGATTTAGACTTCCGTTGGCCCCACTTGGACTGGGGAGTCTGGGAATCTGGTGTGTGTGTGTGTGTGTGCTCACAGCTGTGTCGCCAGGGGCCCCTCCTGTTCAAGCCAGGGCCAAACTCAGGTCTCCACACAACACACAACATCTTCTCATTAATGTGGCCCTCCAAGTCACATTCCAGACATTGCTGCGTACATTAAAGCTGTGGCCTCTGTCATACACAACCCTGGAGGGAGGGAGGGAGGGAGGGAGGGAGGGAGGGGGGGAGGGAGGTGCTGTTCGAGAGGTGAAGAGGAGAACATCCACGAAAAATAGATTGTCCTTCATACATTCCACAGAGAAATAGCATCTGTGCGTGTGTTTGTATGTGTGTGTGTATACACGTGTGTGTGTGTGTTTTGCCAAGCCTGCCCCCCAAATCTCCCTGGGACTTCCGGCCTCCCAAGTCAACGTGAGCACATCCTACCCTCCAAGACCCAGCTCTGAGATAGTATCTGGACAGAAACAAACCCCCACTCTGCGCTGGGCCCCCACACTGGGACGGCCCGCTCCTCTCAGGCCCAGGGAGGAAGGCCCCCCACACTGGGACGGCCCGCTCCTCTCAGGCCCAGGGAGGAAGGCCCCCACACACGCTCCTCCCTGGTCCTGAGAGGAGCGGGGCCGAGGAGGAATGTGTTCCATCCCCGGACCTGCCAGGCTGGCGGTGGTCTCTCTCTCTCCTCTTGCTGTGTGGGCCTGGCCAGAGAACATCCCTCAGAAATCCTACTCTGTCTGTCTCTCTCTCTGTCTCTCTCTATGTCTCTGTCTCTCTCTTTATCTCTCTCTCTGTCTCTCTCTGTCTCTCTGTCTCTGTCTCTCTCTCTGCCTCTCTTTGTCTCTCTCTCTATGTCTCTCTCTCTCTGTCTCTCTCTCTTGCTGTCTTGTCTCAGTCTTGTCATGTTGTTTGTGTGTCTACCTTTCTTCTTGCACACACATGCACGAGCTCTCACATCCACACACACACTAAGGTACATACATGCAGTTCTGTAGACACCACAGAATGTGGAGCAGGGCTGTTTCTCTTGGCACACCAGTGCATCCACGGGTGTGTGTGTGTGTGTGTGTCTGGCAGGGCAGATTCCCAAGCAGAGGAAAGTTTCCTAGGTTTTATATGACAAGAGTTGTTCTGGAACCTTCTCTGGTAACTCGTAACCCTGGTGAAAAACCTAATCATTTGTTACCACAGTGGCAACCACATAATATCTTGTTAAGAATACTCACCCAGCAGTTAAGGCACATTTACTGTATCAGGGAGACACACACATACACACACAGATAACAGTGTTGGG
>NW_027120642.1:0-2500 GCF_038355195.1 Osmerus mordax
AACTTAGAAACCGTCCCCAGCGAAATCCCACGTTCGGGCGAATAACTGTGAATTTTAAGCCCCTTTTCCTCTCAAGCTGGAAACGTGCAAAGTTGGGAAAAGGTGTTCATTTACAGGCATCTCCACTTAGGGGACGTCGTAGCACCTTAACTCAGGCGGCGTTAGAAAGGTCTGGTCCAGGGGAACACGGGCGTGTCAAGGTTGCCACGCGCACGCGCATCCCGCTGAACAGGAGCCCAAACAAAACTTTAAACGGGGCTACGGAAAAGGGGAGGGCTTTTTCGGGGACAACCACCACTCACCTCGGTTCCCCCCATCCCAAACTTGAATTTAGAAACCGTCCCCAGCCAAATCCCACGTTCGGGGGCAAAACTGCTCGTTTGAGGCCACATTTTCAATGATACTGGAAACTTACATTCAAAGTTGGGAAAAGGTGTTCATTTACAGGCATCTCCACTTAGGGACGTCGTAGCACCTTAACTCAGGCGGCGTTAGAAAGGTCTGGTCCAGGGGAACACGGGCGTGTCAAGGTTGCCACGCGCACGCGCATCCCCGCTAAACAGGAGCCCAAACAAAACTTTAAACGGGGCTACGGAAAAGGGGAGAGCTTTTTCGGGGACAAACACCACTCACGTCGGTGCCCCCTGTTCCAACTTGAATTTAGAAACCGTCCTCAACAAAATCCCACGTTCGGGTGAATAACTGTGAATTTTAAGGCACATGCCTCTCTGGGCTGGGAGAGTGCATTCAAATAGGAGAAATTGGCTTCATTTAGAGGCATCCCCACTTGGGGACGTCGTAGCACCTTAACTCAGGTGGCGTTAGAAAGGTCTGGTCCAGGGGAACACGGGCGTGTTCATGTTTGCCACGCGCACGCGCATCCCCGTTGAACAGGAGCCCAAACAAAACTTTAAACGGGGCTACGGAAAAGGGGAGGGCTTTTTCGGGGACAACCACCACTCACCTCGGTGCCCCCCATCCCAACTTGAATTTAGAAACCGTCCCCAGCCAAATCCCACGTTCGGGGGCAAAACTGCACGTTTGAGGCCACATTTTCAATGATACTGGAAACTTACATTCAAAGTTGGGAAAAGGTGTTCATTTACAGGCATCCCCACTTGGGGACGTCGTAGCACCTTAACTCAGGCGGCGTTAGAAAGGTCTGGTCCAGGGGAACACGGGCGTGTCAAGGTTGCCACGCGCACGCGCTTCCCCGCTGAACAGGAGCCCAAACAAAACTTTAAACGGGGCTACGGAAAAAGGGGGAGGGCTTTTTCGGGGACAACCACCACTCACCTCGGTGCCCCCCGTCCCAACTTGAACTTAGAAACCGTCCCCAGCGAAATCCCACGTTCGGGGCGAATAACTGTGAATTTTAAGCCCCTTTTCCTCTCAAGCTGGAAACGTGCAAAGTTGGGAAAAGGTGTTCATTTACAGGCATCTCCACTTAGGGACGTCGTAGCACCTTAACTCAGGCGGCGTTAGAAAGGTCTGGTCCAGGGGAACACGGGCGTGTCAAGGTTGCCACGCGCACGCGCATCCCCGCTGAACAGGAGCCCAAACAAAACTTTAAACGGGGCTACGGAAAAGGGGAGGGCTTTTTCGGGGACAACCACCACTCACCTCGGTGCCCCCCATCCCAACTTGAATATAGAAAACCGTCCCCAGCCAAATCCCACGTTCGGGGGCAAAACTGCTCGTTTGAGGCCACATTTTCAATGATACTGGAAACTTACATTCAAAGTTGGGAAAATGTGCTCATCTACAGGCATCCCCACTTGGGGACGTCGTAGCACCTTGACTCAGGCGGCGTTGGAAAGGTCTGGACCAGGGGAACACGGGGGTGTCAAGTTTGCCACGCGCACGCGCTTCCCCGCTGAACAGGAGCCCAAACAGAACTTTAAACGGGGCTACGGAAAAGGGGAGGGCTTTTTCGGGGACAACCACCACTCACCTCGGTGCCCCCCATCCCAACTTGAATATAGAAACCGTCCCCAGCCAAATCCCACGTTCGGGGGCAAAACTGCTCGTTTGAGGCCACATTTCAATGATACTGGAAACTTACATTCAAAGTTGGGAAAATGTGCTCATCTACAGGCATCCCCACTTGGGGACGTCGTAGCACCTTGACTCAGGCGGCGTTGGAAAGGTCTGGACCAGGGGAACACGGGGGTGTCAAGTTTGCCACGCGCACGCGCTTCCCCGCTGAACAGGAGCCCAAACAAAACTTTAAACGGGGCTACGGAAAAGGGGAGAGCTTTTTCGGGGACAACCACCACTCACCTCGGTGCCCCCCATCCCAACTTGAATATAGAAACCGTCCCCAGCCAAATCCCACGTTCGGGGCGAATAACTGTGAATTTTAAGCCCCTTTTCCTCTCAAGCTGGAAACGTGCAAAGTTGGGAAAAGGTGTTCATTTAGAGGCATCTCCACTTAGGGACGTCGTAGCACCTTAACTCAGGCGGCGTTGGAAAGGTCTGGTCCAGGGAACACGGGGGT
>NW_027120642.1:12500-20000 GCF_038355195.1 Osmerus mordax
AGGATGACTTATATACTCTATGGTAGCTGTCTGGTGGACTGGGGGCCGCGACAATGTTACGCTTGTAAGTCAGAAGCTGGGAAATGCACTGCGAAGCTGGGAAAACCGTTTTTCGAGCTCATTTTCGGTTCCGCCCAACGGATTTTGATCAAAATAGGCTCATTCGAAAGGTATTAACCGGGGGCACACGGAAAACCGGGACTAATAACGCGCACGTGCGCGTGCGCGAAACGGGAAGCAAAAGAAAACTTCAATCGGAGCTACAACCGTGAACCGTCGCAGATAGGGCGGAAATTTCAACGCACGTCGCTGCGTCTCACTCCAACTTAAATAACAAAACTGTCCCCAGCGAAATCGGTTGGATAAAACGGAAACGGGAAGCGAAAGAAAACGTTAAACGTCAACACCGAAATGGCTATCGTCAATTCCAATGTGAAAACAACTCGCACGTATGTGTCTTACTCTAAAGCAGTGTATAAAACTATCCCCAGCCAAATCAGAGCTACGCAACGAAAACGGGAAGCGAAACAAAACTTTAAACGGAGCTACCGAATTGGAAATCATCAATCCTGGGAAAATAACAACTCACACGTGTGCCCCTTATTCTAACTTGAATTTAGAAACCGTCCTCAACAAAATCCCACGTTCGGGTGAATAACTGTGAATTTTAAGGCACATGCCTCTCTGGGCTGGGAGAGTGCATTCAAATAGGAGAAATTGGCTTCATTTAGAGGCATCTCCACTTAGGGACGTCGTAGCACCTTAACTCGGGTGGCGTTGGAAAGGTCTGGTCCAGGGGAACACGGGCGTGTCAAGTTTGCCACGCGCACGCGCATCCCCGCTAAACAGGGGCCAAAACAAAACTTTAAACGGAGCTACCGAATTGGAAACCATCAATCCTGGGAAAATAACAACTCACACGTGTGCCCCTTATGCTAACTTGAATTTAGAAACCGTCCTCAACAAAATCCCACGTTCGGGCGCAAAACTGCACGTTTGAGGCCACATTTTCAATGATGCTGGAAACTTACATTCAAAGCTGGGAAAATGTGCTCATCTACAGGCATCCCCACTTAGGGACGTCGTAGCACCTTGACTCGGGTGGCGTTGGAAAGGTCTGGTCCAGGGGAACACGGGCGTGTCAAGGTTGCCACGCGCACGCGCATCCCCGCTAAACAGGAGCCCAAACAAAACTTTAAACGGAGCTACCGAATTGGAAACCATCAATCCTGGGAAAATAACAACTCACACGTGTGCCCCTTATGCTAACTTGAATTTAGAAACCGTCCTCAACAAAATCCCACGTTCGGGCGCAAAACTGCACGTTTGAGGCCACATTTTCAATGATGCTGGAAACTTACATTCAAAGCTGGGAAAATGTGCTCATCTACAGGCATCCCCATTTAGGGACGTCGTAGCACCTTGACTCGGGTGGCGTTAGAAAGGTCTGGTCCAGGGGAACACGGGCGTGTCAAGGTTGCCACGCGCACGCGCATCCCCGCTGAACAGGAGCCCAAACAAAACTTTAAACGGGGCTACGGAAAAGGGGAGGGCTTTTTCGGGGACAACCACCACTCACCTCGGTTCCCCCCATCCCAACTTGAATTTAGAAACCGTCCCCAGCCAAATCCCACGTTCGGGGGCAAAACTGCTCGTTTGAGGCCACATTTTCAATGATACTGGAAACTTACATTCAAAGTTGGGAAAAGGTGTTCATTTACAGGCATCTCCACTTAGGGACGTCGTAGCACCTTAACTCAGGCGGCGTTAGAAAGGTCTGGTCCAGGGGAACACGGGCGTGTCAAGGTTGCCACGCGCACGCGCATCCCCGCTAAACAGGAGCCCAAACAAAACTTTAAACGGGGCTACGGAAAAGGGGAGAGCTTTTTCGGGGACAAACACCACTCACGTCGGTGCCCCCTGTTCCAACTTGAATTTAGAAACCGTCCTCAACAAAATCCCACGTTCGGGTGAATAACTGTGAATTTTAAGGCACATGCCTCTCTGGGCTGGGAGAGTGCATTCAAATAGGAGAAATTGGCTTCATTTAGAGGCATCCCCACTTGGGGACGTCGTAGCACCTTAACTCAGGTGGCGTTAGAAAGGTCTGGTCCAGGGGAACACGGGCGTGTCATGTTTGCCACGCGCACGCGCATCCCCGTTGAACAGGAGCCCAAACAAAACTTTAAACGGGGCTACGGAAAAGGGGAGGGCTTTTTCGGGGACAACCACCACTCACCTCGGTGCCCCCCATCCCAACTTGAATTTAGAAACCGTCCCCAGCCAAATCCCACGTTCGGGGGCAAAACTGCACGTTTGAGGCCACATTTTCAATGATACTGGAAACTTACATTCAAAGTTGGGAAAAGGTGTTCATTTACAGGCATCCCCACTTGGGGACGTCGTAGCACCTTAACTCAGGCGGCGTTAGAAAGGTCTGGTCCAGGGGAACACGGGCGTGTCAAGGTTGCCACGCGCACGCGCTTCCCCGCTGAACAGGAGCCCAAACAAAACTTTAAACGGGGCTACGGAAAAGGGGAGGGCTTTTTCGGGGACAACCACCACTCACCTCGGTGCCCCCCGTCCCAACTTGAACTTAGAAACCGTCCCCAGCGAAATCCCACGTTCGGGCGAATAACTGTGAATTTTAAGCCCCTTTTCCTCTCAAGCTGGAAACGTGCAAAGTTGGGAAAAGGTGTTCATTTACAGGCATCTCCACTTAGGGACGTCGTAGCACCTTAACTCAGGCGGCGTTAGAAAGGTCTGGTCCAGGGGAACACGGGCGTGTCAAGGTTGCCACGCGCACGCGCATCCCCGCTGAACAGGAGCCCAAACAAAACTTTAAACGGGGCTACGGAAAAGGGGAGGGCTTTTTCGGGGACAACCACCACTCACCTCGGTGCCCCCCATCCCAACTTGAATATAGAAACCGTCCCCAGCCAAATCCCACGTTCGGGGGCAAAACTGCTCGTTTGA
Source organism: Osmerus mordax (assembly GCF_038355195.1). Classification (NCBI taxonomy): domain Eukaryota; kingdom Metazoa; phylum Chordata; class Actinopteri; order Osmeriformes; family Osmeridae; genus Osmerus; species Osmerus mordax. The sequence continues at coordinate 15,477 of NW_027120642.1, forward strand.
GGCCACATTTTCAATGATACTGGAAACTTACATTCAAAGTTGGGAAAATGTGCTCATCTACAGGCATCCCCACTTGGGGACGTCGTAGCACCTTGACTCAGGCGGCGTTGGAAAGGTCTGGACCAGGGGAACACGGGGGTGTCAAGTTTGCCACGCGCACGCGCTTCCCCGCTGAACAGGAGCCCAAACAGAACTTTAAACGGGGCTACGGAAAAGGGGAGGGCTTTTTCGGGGACAACCACCACTCACCTCGGTGCCCCCCATCCCAACTTGAATATAGAAACCGTCCCCAGCCAAATCCCACGTTCGGGGGCAAAACTGCTCGTTTGAGGCCACATTTTCAATGATACTGGAAACTTACATTCAAAGTTGGGAAAATGTGCTCATCTACAGGCATCCCCACTTGGGGACGTCGTAGCACCTTAACTCAGGCGGCGTTAGAAAGGTCTGGTCCAGGGGAACACGGGCGTGTCAAGGTTGCCACGCGCACGCGCTTCCCCGCTGAACAGGAGCCCAAACAAAACTTTAAACGGGGCTACGGAAAAGGGGAGGGCTTTTTCGGGGACAACCACCACTCACCTCGGTGCCCCCCGTCCCAACTTGAACTTAGAAACCGTCCCCAGCGAAATCCCACGTTCGGGCGAATAACTGTGAATTTTAAGCCCCTTTTCCTCTCAAGCTGGAAACGTGCAAAGTTGGGAAAAGGTGTTCATTTACAGGCATCTCCACTTAGGGACGTCGTAGCACCTTAACTCAGGCGGCGTTAGAAAGGTCTGGTCCAGGGGAACACGGGCGTGTCAAGGTTGCCACGCGCACGCGCATCCCCGCTGAACAGGAGCCCAAACAAAACTTTAAACGGGGCTACGGAAAAGGGGAGGGCTTTTTCGGGGACAACCACCACTCACCTCGGTGCCCCCCATCCCAACTTGAATATAGAAACCGTCCCCAGCCAAATCCCACGTTCGGGGGCAAAACTGCTCGTTTGAGGCCACATTTTCAATGATACTGGAAACTTACATTCAAAGTTGGGAAAATGTGCTCATCTACAGGCATCCCCACTTGGGGACGTCGTAGCACCTTGACTCAGGCGGCGTTGGAAAGGTCTGGACCAGGGGAACACGGGGGTGTCAAGTTTGCCACGCGCACGCGCTTCCCCGCTGAACAGGAGCCCAAACAGAACTTTAAACGGGGCTACGGAAAAGGGGAGGGCTTTTTCGGGGACAACCACCACTCACCTCGGTGCCCCCCATCCCAACTTGAATATAGAAACCGTCCCCAGCCAAATCCCACGTTCGGGGGCAAAACTGCTCGTTTGAGGCCACATTTTCAATGATACTGGAAACTTACATTCAAAGTTGGGAAAATGTGCTCATCTACAGGCATCCCCACTTGGGGACGTCGTAGCACCTTAACTCAGGCGGCGTTAGAAAGGTCTGGTCCAGGGGAACACGGGCGTGTCAAGGTTGCCACGCGCACGCGCTTCCCCGCTGAACAGGAGCCCAAACAAAACTTTAAACGGGGCTACGGAAAAGGGGAGGGCTTTTTCGGGGACAACCACCACTCACCTCGGTGCCCCCCGTCCCAACTTGAACTTAGAAACCGTCCCCAGCGAAATCCCACGTTCGGGCGAATAACTGTGAATTTTAAGCCCCTTTTCCTCTCAAGCTGGAAACGTGCAAAGTTGGGAAAAGGTGTTCATTTACAGGCATCTCCACTTAGGGACGTCGTAGCACCTTAACTCAGGCGGCGTTAGAAAGGTCTGGTCCAGGGGAACACGGGCGTGTCAAGGTTGCCACGCGCACGCGCATCCCCGCTGAACAGGAGCCCAAACAAAACTTTAAACGGGGCTACGGAAAAGGGGAGGGCTTTTTCGGGGACAACCACCACTCACCTCGGTGCCCCCCATCCCAACTTGAATATAGAAACCGTCCCCAGCCAAATCCCACGTTCGGGGGCAAAACTGCTCGTTTGAGGCCACATTTTCAATGATACTGGAAACTTACATTCAAAGTTGGGAAAATGTGCTCATCTACAGGCATCCCCACTTGGGGACGTCGTAGCACCTTGACTCAGGCGGCGTTGGAAAGGTCTGGACCAGGGGAACACGGGGGTGTCAAGTTTGCCACGCGCACGCGCTTCCCCGCTGAACAGGAGCCCAAACAGAACTTTAAACGGGGCTACGGAAAAGGGGAGGGCTTTTTCGGGGACAACCACCACTCACCTCGGTGCCCCCCATCCCAACTTGAATATAGAAACCGTCCCCAGCCAAATCCCACGTTCGGGGGCAAAACTGCTCGTTTGAGGCCACATTTTCAATGATACTGGAAACTTACATTCAAAGTTGGGAAAATGTGCTCATCTACAGGCATCCCCACTTGGGGACGTCGTAGCACCTTAACTCAGGCGGCGTTAGAAAGGTCTGGTCCAGGGGAACACGGGCGTGTCAAGGTTGCCACGCGCACGCGCTTCCCCGCTGAACAGGAGCCCAAACAAAACTTTAAACGGGGCTACGGAAAAGGGGAGGGCTTTTTCGGGGACAACCACCACTCACCTCGGTGCCCCCCGTCCCAACTTGAACTTAGAAACCGTCCCCAGCGAAATCCCACGTTCGGGCGAATAACTGTGAATTTTAAGCCCCTTTTCCTCTCAAGCTGGAAACGTGCAAAGTTGGGAAAAGGTGTTCATTTACAGGCATCTCCACTTAGGGACGTCGTAGCACCTTAACTCAGGCGGCGTTAGAAAGGTCTGGTCCAGGGGAACACGGGCGTGTCAAGGTTGCCACGCGCACGCGCATCCCCGCTGAACAGGAGCCCAAACAAAACTTTAAACGGGGCTACGGAAAAGGGGAGGGCTTTTTCGGGGACAACCACCACTCACCTCGGTGCCCCCCATCCCAACTTGAATATAGAAACCGTCCCCAGCCAAATCCCACGTTCGGGGGCAAAACTGCTCGTTTGAGGCCACATTTTCAATGATACTGGAAACTTACATTCAAAGTTGGGAAAATGTGCTCATCTACAGGCATCCCCACTTGGGGACGTCGTAGCACCTTGACTCAGGCGGCGTTGGAAAGGTCTGGACCAGGGGAACACGGGGGTGTCAAGTTTGCCACGCGCACGCGCTTCCCCGCTGAACAGGAGCCCAAACAGAACTTTAAACGGGGCTACGGAAAAGGGGAGGGCTTTTTCGGGGACAACCACCACTCACCTCGGTGCCCCCCATCCCAACTTGAATATAGAAACCGTCCCCAGCCAAATCCCACGTTCGGGGGCAAAACTGCTCGTTTGAGGCCACATTTTCAATGATACTGGAAACTTACATTCAAAGTTGGGAAAATGTGCTCATCTACAGGCATCCCCACTTGGGGACGTCGTAGCACCTTAACTCAGGCGGCGTTAGAAAGGTCTGGTCCAGGGGAACACGGGCGTGTCAAGGTTGCCACGCGCACGCGCTTCCCCGCTGAACAGGAGCCCAAACAAAACTTTAAACGGGGCTACGGAAAAGGGGAGGGCTTTTTCGGGGACAACCACCACTCACCTCGGTGCCCCCCGTCCCAACTTGAACTTAGAAACCGTCCCCAGCGAAATCCCACGTTCGGGCGAATAACTGTGAATTTTAAGCCCCTTTTCCTCTCAAGCTGGAAACGTGCAAAGTTGGGAAAAGGTGTTCATTTACAGGCATCTCCACTTAGGGACGTCGTAGCACCTTAACTCAGGCGGCGTTAGAAAGGTCTGGTCCAGGGGAACACGGGCGTGTCAAGGTTGCCACGCGCACGCGCATCCCCGCTGAACAGGAGCCCAAACAAAACTTTAAACGGGGCTACGGAAAAGGGGAGGGCTTTTTCGGGGACAACCACCACTCACCTCGGTGCCCCCCATCCCAACTTGAATATAGAAACCGTCCCCAGCCAAATCCCACGTTCGGGGGCAAAACTGCTCGTTTGAGGCCACATTTTCAATGATACTGGAAACTTACATTCAAAGTTGGAAAAGGTGTTCATTTACAGGCATCTCCACTTAGGGACGTCGTAGCACCTTAACTCAGGCGGCGTTAGAAAGGTCTGGTCCAGGGGAACACGGGCGTGTCAAGGTTGCCACGCGCACGCGCATCCCCGCTGAACAGGAGCCCAAACAAAACTTTAAACGGGGCTACGGAAAAGGGGAGGGCTTTTTCGGGGACAACCACCACTCACCTCGGTGCCCCCCATCCCAACTTGAATATAGAAACCGTCCCCAGCCAAATCCCACGTTCGGGGGCAAAACTGCTCGTTTGAGGCCACATTTTCAATGATACTGGAAACTTACATTCAAAGTTGGGAAAATGTGCTCATCTACAGGCATCCCCACTTGGGGACGTCGTAGCACCTTGACTCAGGCGGCGTTGGAAAGGTCTGGACCAGGGGAACACGGGGGTGTCAAGTTTGCCACGCGCACGCGCTTCCCCGCTGAACAGGAGCCCAAACAGAACTTTAAACGGGGCTACGGAAAAGGGGAGGGCTTTTTCGGGGACAACCACCACTCACCT
>NW_027120642.1:30000-38116 GCF_038355195.1 Osmerus mordax
AATATGGGAAAAAAAAAAAAAATCAAAAAAAGCGCCCCCAACCGGCCGTTTCGGTATACGGGGGGCCGCCCGGGAAGTGCCGTGGTCGGGGTATGGCTCAGGGGCTCGCTGGGGCTTCAAAACGGCCAAGAAAAAAAAAATGACCCAAAACACGCCACCTACCGGCCGCTCGCGGGTGCCCGGGGTCGGGGTATGGGTCTAGCCTGTGCCGGGGCTTCAAATATGGAGAAAAAAAAAATTTCAAAAAAAGGGCCCCCATCGGCCCCCCGGGTAGTGCCGGGGTCGGGGGGCATGATTCTGGGGCGCCCCAGAGCCAAGTAGGCGCCTGGAGGAAAGGAAAAAAAAACTTTAACTTTTTTTTGACCACCAGGGGTGGGGGGGTCTCATGCCCCATCGGGTGCCCGCCCCGAGTGCCTCTCAGGCGGATACATTTTCACCCGTGTGCGGGAGACACATATGGTGCATGGTCCGTGTATACACCATATGTGTAGTATGGGCAAAACCACTGTAAAGTCATACTGCCATTGACTTCCATTCATTTTCCCAGGATGACTTATATACTCTATGGTAGCTGTCTGGTGGACTGGGGGCCGCGACAATGTTACGCTTGTAAGTCAGAAGCTGGGAAATGCACTGCGAAGCTGGGAAAACCGTTTTTCGAGCTCATTTTCGGTTCCGCCCAACGGATTTTGATCAAAATAGGCTCATTCGAAAGGTATTAACCGGGGGCACACGGAAAACCGGGACTAATAACGCGCACGTGCGCGTGCGCGAAACGGGAAGCAAAAGAAAACTTCAATCGGAGCTACAACCGTGAACCGTCGCAGATAGGGCGGAAATTTCAACGCACGTCGCTGCGTCTCACTCCAACTTAAATAACAAAACTGTCCCCAGCGAAATCGGTTGGATAAAACGGAAACGGGAAGCGAAAGAAAACGTTAAACGTCAACACCGAAATGGCTATCGTCAATTCCAATGTGAAAACAACTCGCACGTATGTGTCTTACTCTAAAGCAGTGTATAAAACTATCCCCAGCCAAATCAGAGCTACGCAACGAAAACGGGAAGCGAAACAAAACTTTAAACGGAGCTACCGAATTGGAAATCATCAATCCTGGGAAAATAACAACTCACACGTGTGCCCCTTATTCTAACTTGAATTTAGAAACCGTCCTCAACAAAATCCCACGTTCGGGTGAATAACTGTGAATTTTAAGGCACATGCCTCTCTGGGCTGGGAGAGTGCATTCAAATAGGAGAAATTGGCTTCATTTAGAGGCATCTCCACTTAGGGACGTCGTAGCACCTTAACTCGGGTGGCGTTGGAAAGGTCTGGTCCAGGGGAACACGGGCGTGTCAAGTTTGCCACGCGCACGCGCATCCCCGCTAAACAGGGGCCAAAACAAAACTTTAAACGGAGCTACCGAATTGGAAACCATCAATCCTGGGAAAATAACAACTCACACGTGTGCCCCTTATGCTAACTTGAATTTAGAAACCGTCCTCAACAAAATCCCACGTTCGGGCGCAAAACTGCACGTTTGAGGCCACATTTTCAATGATGCTGGAAACTTACATTCAAAGCTGGGAAAATGTGCTCATCTACAGGCATCCCCACTTAGGGACGTCGTAGCACCTTGACTCGGGTGGCGTTGGAAAGGTCTGGTCCAGGGGAACACGGGCGTGTCAAGGTTGCCACGCGCACGCGCATCCCCGCTAAACAGGAGCCCAAACAAAACTTTAAACGGAGCTACCGAATTGGAAACCATCAATCCTGGGAAAATAACAACTCACACGTGTGCCCCTTATGCTAACTTGAATTTAGAAACCGTCCTCAACAAAATCCCACGTTCGGGCGCAAAACTGCACGTTTGAGGCCACATTTTCAATGATGCTGGAAACTTACATTCAAAGCTGGGAAAATGTGCTCATCTACAGGCATCCCCATTTAGGGACGTCGTAGCACCTTGACTCGGGTGGCGTTAGAAAGGTCTGGTCCAGGGGAACACGGGCGTGTCAAGGTTGCCACGCGCACGCGCATCCCCGCTGAACAGGAGCCCAAACAAAACTTTAAACGGGGCTACGGAAAAGGGGAGGGCTTTTTCGGGGACAACCACCACTCACCTCGGTTCCCCCCATCCCAACTTGAATTTAGAAACCGTCCCCAGCCAAATCCCACGTTCGGGGGCAAAACTGCTCGTTTGAGGCCACATTTTCAATGATACTGGAAACTTACATTCAAAGTTGGGAAAAGGTGTTCATTTACAGGCATCTCCACTTAGGGACGTCGTAGCACCTTAACTCAGGCGGCGTTAGAAAGGTCTGGTCCAGGGGAACACGGGCGTGTCAAGGTTGCCACGCGCACGCGCATCCCCGCTAAACAGGAGCCCAAACAAAACTTTAAACGGGGCTACGGAAAAGGGGAGAGCTTTTTCGGGGACAAACACCACTCACGTCGGTGCCCCCTGTTCCAACTTGAATTTAGAAACCGTCCTCAACAAAATCCCACGTTCGGGTGAATAACTGTGAATTTTAAGGCACATGCCTCTCTGGGCTGGGAGAGTGCATTCAAATAGGAGAAATTGGCTTCATTTAGAGGCATCCCCACTTGGGGACGTCGTAGCACCTTAACTCAGGTGGCGTTAGAAAGGTCTGGTCCAGGGGAACACGGGCGTGTCATGTTTGCCACGCGCACGCGCATCCCCGTTGAACAGGAGCCCAAACAAAACTTTAAACGGGGCTACGGAAAAGGGGAGGGCTTTTTCGGGGACAACCACCACTCACCTCGGTGCCCCCCATCCCAACTTGAATTTAGAAACCGTCCCCAGCCAAATCCCACGTTCGGGGGCAAAACTGCACGTTTGAGGCCACATTTTCAATGATACTGGAAACTTACATTCAAAGTTGGGAAAAGGTGTTCATTTACAGGCATCCCCACTTGGGGACGTCGTAGCACCTTAACTCAGGCGGCGTTAGAAAGGTCTGGTCCAGGGGAACACGGGCGTGTCAAGGTTGCCACGCGCACGCGCTTCCCCGCTGAACAGGAGCCCAAACAAAACTTTAAACGGGGCTACGGAAAAGGGGAGGGCTTTTTCGGGGACAACCACCACTCACCTCGGTGCCCCCCGTCCCAACTTGAACTTAGAAACCGTCCCCAGCGAAATCCCACGTTCGGGCGAATAACTGTGAATTTTAAGCCCCTTTTCCTCTCAAGCTGGAAACGTGCAAAGTTGGGAAAAGGTGTTCATTTACAGGCATCTCCACTTAGGGACGTCGTAGCACCTTAACTCAGGCGGCGTTAGAAAGGTCTGGTCCAGGGGAACACGGGCGTGTCAAGGTTGCCACGCGCACGCGCATCCCCGCTGAACAGGAGCCCAAACAAAACTTTAAACGGGGCTACGGAAAAGGGGAGGGCTTTTTCGGGGACAACCACCACTCACCTCGGTGCCCCCCATCCCAACTTGAATATAGAAACCGTCCCCAGCCAAATCCCACGTTCGGGGGCAAAACTGCTCGTTTGAGGCCACATTTTCAATGATACTGGAAACTTACATTCAAAGTTGGGAAAATGTGCTCATCTACAGGCATCCCCACTTGGGGACGTCGTAGCACCTTGACTCAGGCGGCGTTGGAAAGGTCTGGACCAGGGGAACACGGGGGTGTCAAGTTTGCCACGCGCACGCGCTTCCCCGCTGAACAGGAGCCCAAACAGAACTTTAAACGGGGCTACGGAAAAGGGGAGGGCTTTTTCGGGGACAACCACCACTCACCTCGGTGCCCCCCATCCCAACTTGAATATAGAAACCGTCCCCAGCCAAATCCCACGTTCGGGGGCAAAACTGCTCGTTTGAGGCCACATTTTCAATGATACTGGAAACTTACATTCAAAGTTGGGAAAATGTGCTCATCTACAGGCATCCCCACTTGGGGACGTCGTAGCACCTTAACTCAGGCGGCGTTAGAAAGGTCTGGTCCAGGGGAACACGGGCGTGTCAAGGTTGCCACGCGCACGCGCTTCCCCGCTGAACAGGAGCCCAAACAAAACTTTAAACGGGGCTACGGAAAAGGGGAGGGCTTTTTCGGGGACAACCACCACTCACCTCGGTGCCCCCCGTCCCAACTTGAACTTAGAAACCGTCCCCAGCGAAATCCCACGTTCGGGCGAATAACTGTGAATTTTAAGCCCCTTTTCCTCTCAAGCTGGAAACGTGCAAAGTTGGGAAAAGGTGTTCATTTACAGGCATCTCCACTTAGGGACGTCGTAGCACCTTAACTCAGGCGGCGTTAGAAAGGTCTGGTCCAGGGGAACACGGGCGTGTCAAGGTTGCCACGCGCACGCGCATCCCCGCTGAACAGGAGCCCAAACAAAACTTTAAACGGGGCTACGGAAAAGGGGAGGGCTTTTTCGGGGACAACCACCACTCACCTCGGTGCCCCCCATCCCAACTTGAATATAGAAACCGTCCCCAGCCAAATCCCACGTTCGGGGGCAAAACTGCTCGTTTGAGGCCACATTTTCAATGATACTGGAAACTTACATTCAAAGTTGGGAAAATGTGCTCATCTACAGGCATCCCCACTTGGGGACGTCGTAGCACCTTGACTCAGGCGGCGTTGGAAAGGTCTGGACCAGGGGAACACGGGGGTGTCAAGTTTGCCACGCGCACGCGCTTCCCCGCTGAACAGGAGCCCAAACAGAACTTTAAACGGGGCTACGGAAAAGGGGAGGGCTTTTTCGGGGACAACCACCACTCACCTCGGTGCCCCCCATCCCAACTTGAATATAGAAACCGTCCCCAGCCAAATCCCACGTTCGGGGGCAAAACTGCTCGTTTGAGGCCACATTTTCAATGATACTGGAAACTTACATTCAAAGTTGGGAAAATGTGCTCATCTACAGGCATCCCCACTTGGGGACGTCGTAGCACCTTAACTCAGGCGGCGTTAGAAAGGTCTGGTCCAGGGGAACACGGGCGTGTCAAGGTTGCCACGCGCACGCGCTTCCCCGCTGAACAGGAGCCCAAACAAAACTTTAAACGGGGCTACGGAAAAGGGGAGGGCTTTTTCGGGGACAACCACCACTCACCTCGGTGCCCCCCGTCCCAACTTGAACTTAGAAACCGTCCCCAGCGAAATCCCACGTTCGGGCGAATAACTGTGAATTTTAAGCCCCTTTTCCTCTCAAGCTGGAAACGTGCAAAGTTGGGAAAAGGTGTTCATTTACAGGCATCTCCACTTAGGGACGTCGTAGCACCTTAACTCAGGCGGCGTTAGAAAGGTCTGGTCCAGGGGAACACGGGCGTGTCAAGGTTGCCACGCGCACGCGCATCCCCGCTGAACAGGAGCCCAAACAAAACTTTAAACGGGGCTACGGAAAAGGGGAGGGCTTTTTCGGGGACAACCACCACTCACCTCGGTGCCCCCCATCCCAACTTGAATATAGAAACCGTCCCCAGCCAAATCCCACGTTCGGGGGCAAAACTGCTCGTTTGAGGCCACATTTTCAATGATACTGGAAACTTACATTCAAAGTTGGGAAAATGTGCTCATCTACAGGCATCCCCACTTGGGGACGTCGTAGCACCTTGACTCAGGCGGCGTTGGAAAGGTCTGGACCAGGGGAACACGGGGGTGTCAAGTTTGCCACGCGCACGCGCTTCCCCGCTGAACAGGAGCCCAAACAGAACTTTAAACGGGGCTACGGAAAAGGGGAGGGCTTTTTCGGGGACAACCACCACTCACCTCGGTGCCCCCCATCCCAACTTGAATATAGAAACCGTCCCCAGCCAAATCCCACGTTCGGGGGCAAAACTGCTCGTTTGAGGCCACATTTTCAATGATACTGGAAACTTACATTCAAAGTTGGGAAAATGTGCTCATCTACAGGCATCCCCACTTGGGGACGTCGTAGCACCTTAACTCAGGCGGCGTTAGAAAGGTCTGGTCCAGGGGAACACGGGCGTGTCAAGGTTGCCACGCGCACGCGCTTCCCCGCTGAACAGGAGCCCAAACAAAACTTTAAACGGGGCTACGGAAAAGGGGAGGGCTTTTTCGGGGACAACCACCACTCACCTCGGTGCCCCCCGTCCCAACTTGAACTTAGAAACCGTCCCCAGCGAAATCCCACGTTCGGGCGAATAACTGTGAATTTTAAGCCCCTTTTCCTCTCAAGCTGGAAACGTGCAAAGTTGGGAAAAGGTGTTCATTTACAGGCATCTCCACTTAGGGACGTCGTAGCACCTTAACTCAGGCGGCGTTAGAAAGGTCTGGTCCAGGGGAACACGGGCGTGTCAAGGTTGCCACGCGCACGCGCATCCCCGCTGAACAGGAGCCCAAACAAAACTTTAAACGGGGCTACGGAAAAGGGGAGGGCTTTTTCGGGGACAACCACCACTCACCTCGGTGCCCCCCATCCCAACTTGAATATAGAAACCGTCCCCAGCCAAATCCCACGTTCGGGGGCAAAACTGCTCGTTTGAGGCCACATTTTCAATGATACTGGAAACTTACATTCAAAGTTGGGAAAATGTGCTCATCTACAGGCATCCCCACTTGGGGACGTCGTAGCACCTTGACTCAGGCGGCGTTGGAAAGGTCTGGACCAGGGGAACACGGGGGTGTCAAGTTTGCCACGCGCACGCGCTTCCCCGCTGAACAGGAGCCCAAACAGAACTTTAAACGGGGCTACGGAAAAGGGGAGGGCTTTTTCGGGGACAACCACCACTCACCTCGGTGCCCCCCATCCCAACTTGAATATAGAAACCGTCCCCAGCCAAATCCCACGTTCGGGGGCAAAACTGCTCGTTTGAGGCCACATTTTCAATGATACTGGAAACTTACATTCAAAGTTGGGAAAATGTGCTCATCTACAGGCATCCCCACTTGGGGACGTCGTAGCACCTTAACTCAGGCGGCGTTAGAAAGGTCTGGTCCAGGGGAACACGGGCGTGTCAAGGTTGCCACGCGCACGCGCTTCCCCGCTGAACAGGAGCCCAAACAAAACTTTAAACGGGGCTACGGAAAAGGGGAGGGCTTTTTCGGGGACAACCACCACTCACCTCGGTGCCCCCCGTCCCAACTTGAACTTAGAAACCGTCCCCAGCGAAATCCCACGTTCGGGCGAATAACTGTGAATTTTAAGCCCCTTTTCCTCTCAAGCTGGAAACGTGCAAAGTTGGGAAAAGGTGTTCATTTACAGGCATCTCCACTTAGGGACGTCGTAGCACCTTAACTCAGGCGGCGTTAGAAAGGTCTGGTCCAGGGGAACACGGGCGTGTCAAGGTTGCCACGCGCACGCGCATCCCCGCTGAACAGGAGCCCAAACAAAACTTTAAACGGGGCTACGGAAAAGGGGAGGGCTTTTTCGGGGACAACCACCACTCACCTCGGTTCCCCCCATCCCAACTTGAATTTAGAAACCGTCCCCAGCCAAATCCCACGTTCGGGGGCAAAACTGCTCGTTTGAGGCCACATTTTCAATGATACTGGAAACTTACATTCAAAGTTGGGAAAAGGTGTTCATTTACAGGCATCTCCACTTAGGGACGTCGTAGCACCTTAACTCAGGCGGCGTTAGAAAGGTCTGGTCCAGGGGAACACGGGCGTGTCAAGGTTGCCACGCGCACGCGCATCCCCGCTAAACAGGAGCCCAAACAAAACTTTAAACGGGGCTACGGAAAAGGGGGAGAGCTTTTTCGGGGACAAACACCACTCACGTCGGTGCCCCCTGTTCCAACTTGAATTTAGAAACCGTCCTCAACAAAATCCCACGTTCGGGTGAATAACTGTGAATTTTAAGGCACATGCCTCTCTGGGCTGGGAGAGTGCATTCAAATAGGAGAAATTGGCTTCATTTAGAGGCATCCCCACTTGGGGACGTCGTAGCACCTTAACTCAGGTGGCGTTAGAAAGGTCTGGTCCAGGGGAACACGGGCGTGTCATGTTTGCCACGCGCACGCGCATCCCCGTTGAACAGGAGCCCAAACAAAACTTTAAACGGGGCTACGGAAAAGGGGAGGGCTTTTTCGGGGACAACCACCACTCACCTCGGTGCCCCCCATCCCAACTTGAATTTAGAAACCGTCCCCAGCCAAATCCCACGTTCGGGGGCAAAACT
>NW_027120643.1:5000-7500 GCF_038355195.1 Osmerus mordax
TTGCCCCCGAACGTGGGATTTGGCTGGGGACGGTTTCTATATTCAAGTTGGGATGGGGGGCACCGAGGTGAGTGGTGGTTGTCCCCGAAAAAGCCCTCCCCTTTTCCGTAGCCCCGTTTAAAGTTTTGTTTGGGCTCCTGTTCAGCGGGGATGCGCGTGCGCGTGGCAACCTTGACACGCCCGTGTTCCCCTGGACCAGACCTTTCTAACGCCGCCTGAGTTAAGGTGCTACGACGTCCCTAAGTGGAGATGCCTGTAAATGAACACCTTTTCCCAACTTTGCACGTTTCCAGCTTGAGAGGAAAAGGGGCTTAAAATTCACAGTTATTCGCCCGAACGTGGGATTTCGCTGGGGACGGTTTCTAAGTTCAAGTTGGGATGGGGGGCACCGAGGTGAGTGGTGGTTGTCCCCGAAAAAGCCCTCCCCTTTTCCGTAGCCCCGTTTAAAGTTTTGTTTGGGCTCCTGTTCAGCGGGGAAGCGCGTGCGCGTGGCAACCTTGACACGCCCGTGTTCCCCTGGACCAGACCTTTCTAACGCCGCCTGAGTTAAGGTGCTACGACGTCCCCAAGTGGGGATGCCTGTAAATGAACACCTTTTCCCAACTTTGAATGTAAGTTTCCAGTATCATTGAAAATGTGGCCTCAAACGTGCAGTTTTGCCCCCGAACGTGGGATTTGGCTGGGGACGGTTTCTAAATTCAAGTTGGGATGGGGGGCACCGAGGTGAGTGGTGGTTGTCCCCGAAAAAGCCCTCCCCTTTTCCGTAGCCCCGTTTAAAGTTTTGTTTGGGCTCCTGTTCAACGGGGATGCGCGTGCGCGTGGCAAACATGACACGCCCGTGTTCCCCTGGACCAGACCTTTCTAACGCCACCTGAGTTAAGGTGCTACGACGTCCCCAAGTGGGGATGCCTCTAAATGAAGCCAATTTCTCCTATTTGAATGCACTCTCCCAGCCCAGAGAGGCATGTGCCTTAAAATTCACAGTTATTCACCCGAACGTGGGATTTTGTTGAGGACGGTTTCTAAATTCAAGTTGGAACAGGGGGCACCGACGTGAGTGGTGTTTGTCCCCGAAAAAGCTCTCCCCTTTTCCGTAGCCCCGTTTAAAGTTTTGTTTGGGCTCCTGTTTAGCGGGGATGCGCGTGCGCGTGGCAACCTTGACACGCCCGTGTTCCCCTGGACCAGACCTTTCTAACGCCGCCTGAGTTAAGGTGCTACGACGTCCCTAAGTGGAGATGCCTGTAAATGAACACCTTTTCCCAACTTTGAATGTAAGTTTCCAGTATCATTGAAAATGTGGCCTCAAACGAGCAGTTTTGCCCCCGAACGTGGGATTTGGCTGGGGACGGTTTCTAAATTCAAGTTGGGATGGGGGGAACCGAGGTGAGTGGTGGTTGTCCCCGAAAAAGCCCTCCCCTTTTCCGTAGCCCCGTTTAAAGTTTTGTTTGGGCTCCTGTTCAGCGGGGATGCGCGTGCGCGTGGCAAACATGACACGCCCGTGTTCCCCTGGACCAGACCTTTCTAACGCCACCTGAGTTAAGGTGCTACGACGTCCCCAAGTGGGGATGCCTCTAAATGAAGCCAATTTCTCCTATTTGAATGCACTCTCCCAGCCCAGAGAGGCATGTGCCTTAAAATTCACAGTTATTCACCCGAACGTGGGATTTTGTTGAGGACGGTTTCTAAATTCAAGTTGGAACAGGGGGCACCGACGTGAGTGGTGTTTGTCCCCGAAAAAGCTCTCCCCTTTTCCGTAGCCCCGTTTAAAGTTTTGTTTGGGCTCCTGTTTAGCGGGGATGCGCGTGCGCGTGGCAACCTTGACACGCCCGTGTTCCCCTGGACCAGACCTTTCTAACGCCGCCTGAGTTAAGGTGCTACGACGTCCCTAAGTGGAGATGCCTGTAAATGAACACCTTTTCCCAACTTTGAATGTAAGTTTCCAGTATCATTGAAAATGTGGCCTCAAACGAGCAGTTTTGCCCCCGAACGTGGGATTTGGCTGGGGACGGTTTCTAAATTCAAGTTGGGATGGGGGGAACCGAGGTGAGTGGTGGTTGTCCCCGAAAAAGCCCTCCCCTTTTCCGTAGCCCCGTTTAAAGTTTTGTTTGGGCTCCTGTTCAGCGGGGATGCGCGTGCGCGTGGCAAACATGACACGCCCGTGTTCCCCTGGACCAGACCTTTCTAACGCCACCTGAGTTAAGGTGCTACGACGTCCCCAAGTGGGGATGCCTCTAAATGAAGCCAATTTCTCCTATTTGAATGCACTCTCCCAGCCCAGAGAGGCATGTGCCTTAAAATTCACAGTTATTCACCCGAACGTGGGATTTTGTTGAGGACGGTTTCTAAATTCAAGTTGGAACAGGGGGCACCGACGTGAGTGGTGTTTGTCCCCGAAAAAGCTCTCCCCTTTTCCGTAGCCCCGTTTAAAGTTTTGTTTGGGCTCCTGTTTAGCGGGGATGCGCGTGCGCGTGGCAACCTTGACACGCCCGTGTTCCCCTGG
>NW_027120643.1:20000-22500 GCF_038355195.1 Osmerus mordax
AAGTGGGGATGCCTGTAAATGAACACCTTTTCCCAACTTTGAATGTAAGTTTCCAGTATCATTGAAAATGTGGCCTCAAACGTGCAGTTTTGCCCCCGAACGTGGGATTTGGCTGGGGACGGTTTCTAAATTCAAGTTGGGATGGGGGGCACCGAGGTGAGTGGTGGTTGTCCCCGAAAAAGCCCTCCCCTTTTCCGTAGCCCCGTTTAAAGTTTTGTTTGGGCTCCTGTTCAACGGGGATGCGCGTGCGCGTGGCAAACATGACACGCCCGTGTTCCCCTGGACCAGACCTTTCTAACGCCACCTGAGTTAAGGTGCTACGACGTCCCCAAGTGGGGATGCCTCTAAATGAAGCCAATTTCTCCTATTTGAATGCACTCTCCCAGCCCAGAGAGGCATGTGCCTTAAAATTCACAGTTATTCACCCGAACGTGGGATTTTGTTGAGGACGGTTTCTAAATTCAAGTTGGAACAGGGGGCACCGACGTGAGTGGTGTTTGTCCCCGAAAAAGCTCTCCCCTTTTCCGTAGCCCCGTTTAAAGTTTTGTTTGGGCTCCTGTTTAGCGGGGATGCGCGTGCGCGTGGCAACCTTGACACGCCCGTGTTCCCCTGGACCAGACCTTTCTAACGCCGCCTGAGTTAAGGTGCTACGACGTCCCTAAGTGGAGATGCCTGTAAATGAACACCTTTTCCCAACTTTGAATGTAAGTTTCCAGTATCATTGAAAATGTGGCCTCAAACGAGCAGTTTTGCCCCCGAACGTGGGATTTGGCTGGGGACGGTTTCTAAATTCAAGTTGGGATGGGGGGAACCGAGGTGAGTGGTGGTTGTCCCCGAAAAAGCCCTCCCCTTTTCCGTAGCCCCGTTTAAAGTTTTGTTTGGGCTCCTGTTCAGCGGGGATGCGCGTGCGCGTGGCAAACATGACACGCCCGTGTTCCCCTGGACCAGACCTTTCTAACGCCACCTGAGTTAAGGTGCTACGACGTCCCCAAGTGGGGATGCCTCTAAATGAAGCCAATTTCTCCTATTTGAATGCACTCTCCCAGCCCAGAGAGGCATGTGCCTTAAAATTCACAGTTATTCACCCGAACGTGGGATTTTGTTGAGGACGGTTTCTAAATTCAAGTTGGAACAGGGGGCACCGACGTGAGTGGTGTTTGTCCCCGAAAAAGCTCTCCCCTTTTCCGTAGCCCCGTTTAAAGTTTTGTTTGGGCTCCTGTTTAGCGGGGATGCGCGTGCGCGTGGCAACCTTGACACGCCCGTGTTCCCCTGGACCAGACCTTTCTAACGCCGCCTGAGTTAAGGTGCTACGACGTCCCTAAGTGGAGATGCCTGTAAATGAACACCTTTTCCCAACTTTGAATGTAAGTTTCCAGTATCATTGAAAATGTGGCCTCAAACGAGCAGTTTTGCCCCCGAACGTGGGATTTGGCTGGGGACGGTTTCTAAATTCAAGTTGGGATGGGGGGAACCGAGGTGAGTGGTGGTTGTCCCCGAAAAAGCCCTCCCCTTTTCCGTAGCCCCGTTTAAAGTTTTGTTTGGGCTCCTGTTCAGCGGGGATGCGCGTGCGCGTGGCAAACATGACACGCCCGTGTTCCCCTGGACCAGACCTTTCTAACGCCACCTGAGTTAAGGTGCTACGACGTCCCCAAGTGGGGATGCCTCTAAATGAAGCCAATTTCTCCTATTTGAATGCACTCTCCCAGCCCAGAGAGGCATGTGCCTTAAAATTCACAGTTATTCACCCGAACGTGGGATTTTGTTGAGGACGGTTTCTAAATTCAAGTTGGAACAGGGGGCACCGACGTGAGTGGTGTTTGTCCCCGAAAAAGCTCTCCCCTTTTCCGTAGCCCCGTTTAAAGTTTTGTTTGGGCTCCTGTTTAGCGGGGATGCGCGTGCGCGTGGCAACCTTGACACGCCCGTGTTCCCCTGGACCAGACCTTTCCAACGCCACCCGAGTCAAGGTGCTACGACGTCCCTAAGTGGGGATGCCTGTAGATGAGCACATTTTCCCAGCTTTGAATGTAAGTTTCCAGCATCATTGAAAATGTGGCCTCAAACGTGCAGTTTTGCGCCCGAACGTGGGATTTTGTTGAGGACGGTTTCTAAATTCAAGTTAGCATAAGGGGCACACGTGTGAGTTGTTATTTTCCCAGGATTGATGGTTTCCAATTCGGTAGCTCCGTTTAAAGTTTTGTTTTGGCCCCTGTTTAGCGGGGATGCGCGTGCGCGTGGCAAACTTGACACGCCCGTGTTCCCCTGGACCAGACCTTTCCAACGCCACCCGAGTCAAGGTGCTACGACGTCCCTAAGTGGGGATGCCTGTAGATGAGCACATTTTCCCAGCTTTGAATGTAAGTTTCCAGCATCATTGAAAATGTGGCCTCAAACGTGCAGTTTTGCGCCCGAACGTGGGATTTTGTTGAGGACGGTTTCTAAATTCAAGTTAGCATAAGGGGCACACGTGTGAGTTGTTATTTTCCCAGGATTGATGGTTTCC
>NW_027120643.1:32500-37877 GCF_038355195.1 Osmerus mordax
ACTTTTGCAGTGTGAGAGTGTGTTTGACTTGTATTTTGTGGGTGTCAAATGCACCGTTTGGCGCCCGAACGTGTGATTTGGCTGGGGATGGTTTTGTTCTTCAAGTGAGGGCAAGGGGCAGCGGTGTGTGTGGTTATTTTCCCCGAAAAAAGTGTCCCCATTTCGGTGTGCGCGTTTGAAAATTTGTTTCGCTCGCAGCGTCGCGGAGATGCGCGTGCGCGTGGCAACCTTGACACCCCCGTGTTCCCCTGGACCAGACCTTTCCAACGCCGCCTGAGTTAAGGTGCTACGACGTCCCTAAGTGGAGATGCCTCTAAATGAACACCTTTTCCCAACTTTGCACGTTTCCAGCTTGAGAGGAAAAGGGGCTTAAAATTCACAGTTATTCGCCCGAACGTGGGATTTGGCTGGGGACGGTTTCTATATTCAAGTTGGGATGGGGGGCACCGAGGTGAGTGGTGTTTGTCCCCGAAAAAAGTGTCCCCATTTCGGTGTGCGCGTTTGAAAATTTGTTTCGCTCGCAGCGTCGCGGAGATGCGCGTGCGCGTGGCAACCTTGACACCCCCGTGTTCCCCTGGACCAGACCTTTCCAACGCCGCCTGAGTTAAGGTGCTACGACGTCCCTAAGTGGAGATGCCTCTAAATGAACACCTTTTCCCAACTTTGCACGTTTCCAGCTTGAGAGAAAAAGGGGCTTAAAATTCACAGTTATTCGCCCGAACGTGGGATTTCGCTGGGGACGGTTTCTAAGTTCAAGTTGGGACGGGGGGCACCGAGGTGAGTGGTGGTTGTCCCCGAAAAAGCCCTCCCCTTTTCCGTAGCCCCGTTTAAAGTTTTGTTTGGGCTCCTGTTCAGCGGGGAAGCGCGTGCGCGTGGCAACCTTGACACCCCCGTGTTCCCCTGGACCAGACCTTTCCAACGCCGCCTGAGTTAAGGTGCTACGACGTCCCTAAGTGGAGATGCCTCTAAATGAACACCTTTTCCCAACTTTGCACGTTTCCAGCTTGAGAGGAAAAGGGGCTTAAAATTCACAGTTATTCGCCCGAACGTGGGATTTGGCTGGGGACGGTTTCTATATTCAAGTTGGGATGGGGGGCACCGAGGTGAGTGGTGGTTGTCCCCGAAAAAGCCCTCCCCTTTTCCGTAGCCCCGTTTAAAGTTCTGTTTGGGCTCCTGTTCAGCGGGGAAGCGCGTGCGCGTGGCAAACTTGACACCCCCGTGTTCCCCTGGTCCAGACCTTTCTAACGCCGCCTGAGTCAAGGTGCTACGACGTCCCCAAGTGGGGATGCCTGTAGATGAGCACATTTTCCCAACTTTGAATGTAAGTTTCCAGTATCATTGAAAATGTGGCCTCAAACGAGCAGTTTTGCCCCCGAACGTGGGATTTGGCTGGGGACGGTTTCTATATTCAAGTTGGGATGGGGGGCACCGAGGTGAGTGGTGGTTGTCCCCGAAAAAGCCCTCCCCTTTTCCGTAGCCCCGTTTAAAGTTTTGTTTGGGCTCCTGTTCAGCGGGGATGCGCGTGCGCGTGGCAACCTTGACACGCCCGTGTTCCCCTGGACCAGACCTTTCTAACGCCGCCTGAGTTAAGGTGCTACGACGTCCCTAAGTGGAGATGCCTGTAAATGAACACCTTTTCCCAACTTTGCACGTTTCCAGCTTGAGAGGAAAAGGGGCTTAAAATTCACAGTTATTCGCCCGAACGTGGGATTTCGCTGGGGACGGTTTCTAAGTTCAAGTTGGGATGGGGGGCACCGAGGTGAGTGGTGGTTGTCCCCGAAAAAGCCCTCCCCTTTTCCGTAGCCCCGTTTAAAGTTTTGTTTGGGCTCCTGTTCAGCGGGGAAGCGCGTGCGCGTGGCAACCTTGACACGCCCGTGTTCCCCTGGACCAGACCTTTCTAACGCCGCCTGAGTTAAGGTGCTACGACGTCCCCAAGTGGGGATGCCTGTAAATGAACACCTTTTCCCAACTTTGAATGTAAGTTTCCAGTATCATTGAAAATGTGGCCTCAAACGTGCAGTTTTGCCCCCGAACGTGGGATTTGGCTGGGGACGGTTTCTAAATTCAAGTTGGGATGGGGGGCACCGAGGTGAGTGGTGGTTGTCCCCGAAAAAGCCCTCCCCTTTTCCGTAGCCCCGTTTAAAGTTTTGTTTGGGCTCCTGTTCAACGGGGATGCGCGTGCGCGTGGCAAACATGACACGCCCGTGTTCCCCTGGACCAGACCTTTCTAACGCCACCTGAGTTAAGGTGCTACGACGTCCCCAAGTGGGGATGCCTCTAAATGAAGCCAATTTCTCCTATTTGAATGCACTCTCCCAGCCCAGAGAGGCATGTGCCTTAAAATTCACAGTTATTCACCCGAACGTGGGATTTTGTTGAGGACGGTTTCTAAATTCAAGTTGGAACAGGGGGCACCGACGTGAGTGGTGTTTGTCCCCGAAAAAGCTCTCCCCTTTTCCGTAGCCCCGTTTAAAGTTTTGTTGGGCTCCTGTTTAGCGGGGATGCGCGTGCGCGTGGCAACCTTGACACGCCCGTGTTCCCCTGGACCAGACCTTTCTAACGCCGCCTGAGTTAAGGTGCTACGACGTCCCTAAGTGGAGATGCCTGTAAATGAACACCTTTTCCCAACTTTGAATGTAAGTTTCCAGTATCATTGAAAATGTGGCCTCAAACGAGCAGTTTTGCCCCCGAACGTGGGATTTGGCTGGGGACGGTTTCTAAATTCAAGTTGGGATGGGGGGAACCGAGGTGAGTGGTGGTTGTCCCCGAAAAAGCCCTCCCCTTTTCCGTAGCCCCGTTTAAAGTTTTGTTTGGGCTCCTGTCTCGGGGATGCGCGTGCGCGTGGCAAACATGACACGCCCGTGTTCCCCTGGACCAGACCTTTCTAACGCCACCTGAGTTAAGGTGCTACGACGTCCCCAAGTGGGGATGCCTCTAAATGAAGCCAATTTCTCCTATTTGAATGCACTCTCCAGCCCAGAGAGGCATGTGCCTTAAAATTCACAGTTATTCACCCGAACGTGGGATTTTGTTGAGGACGGTTTCTAAATTCAAGTTGGAACAGGGGGCACCGACGTGAGTGGTGTTTGTCCCCAGAAAAGCTCTCCCCTTTTCCGTAGCCCCGTTTAAGTTTTGTTTGGCTCCTGTTTAGCGGGGATGCGCGTGCGCGTGGCAACCTTGACACGCCCGTGTTCCCCTGACCAGACCTTTCTAACGCCGCCTGAGTTAAGGTGCTACGACGTCCCTAAGTGGAGATGCCTGTAAATGAACACCTTTTCCCAACTTTGAATGTAAGTTTCCAGTATCATTGAAAATGTGGCCTCAAACGAGCAGTTTTGCCCCCGAACGTGGGATTTGCTGGGACGGTTTCTAAATTCAAGTTGGGATGGGGGAACCGAGGTGAGGTGGTGGTGTCCCCGAAAAAGCCCTCCCCTTTTCCGTAGCCCCGTTTAAAGTTTTGTTTGGGCTCCTGTTCAGCGGGATGCGCGTGCGCGTGGCAAACATGACACGCCCGTGTTCCCCTGGACCAGACCTTTCTAACGCCACCTGAGTTAAGGTGCTACGACGTCCCCAAGTGGGGATGCCTCTAAATGAAGCCAATTTCTCCTATTTGAATGCACTCTCCCAGCCCAGAGAGGCATGTGCCTTAAAATTCACAGTTATTCACCCGAACGTGGGATTTTGTTGAGGACGGTTTCTAAATTCAAGTTGGAACAGGGGCACCGACGTGAGTGGTGTTTGTCCCCGAAAAAGCTCTCCCCTTTTCCGTAGCCCCGTTTAAAGTTTTGTTTGGGCTCCTGTTTAGCGGGGATGCGCGTGCGCGTGGCAACCTTGACACGCCCGTGTTCCCCTGGACCAGACCTTTCCAACGCCACCCGAGTCAAGGTGCTACGACGTCCCTAAGTGGGGATGCCTGTAGATGAGCACATTTTCCCAGCTTTGAATGTAAGTTTCCAGCATCATTGAAAATGTGGCCTCAAACGTGCAGTTTTGGCGCCCGAACGTGGGATTTTGTTGAGGACGGTTTCTAAATTCAAGTTAGCATAAGGGGCACACGTGTGAGTTGTTATTTTCCCAGGATTGATGGTTTCCAATTCGGTAGCTCCGTTTAAAGTTTTGTTTTGGCCCCTGTTTAGCGGGGATGCGCGTGCGCGTGGCAAACTTGACACGCCCGTGTTCCCCTGGACCAGACCTTTCCAACGCCACCCGAGTCAAGGTGCTACGACGTCCCTAAGTGGGGATGCCTGTAGATGAGCACATTTTCCCAGCTTTGAATGTAAGTTTCAGCATCATTGAAAATGTGGCCTCAAACGTGCAGTTTGCGCCCGAACGTGGGATTTTGTTGAGGACGGTTTCTAAATTCAAGTTAGCATAAGGGGCACACGTGTGAGTTGTTATTTTCCCAGGATTGATGGTTTCCAATTCGGTAGCTCCGTTTAAAGTTTTGTTTTGGCCCCTGTTTAGCGGGGATGCGCGTGCGCGTGGCAAACTTGACACGCCCGTGTTCCCCTGGACCAGACCTTTCCAACGCCACCCGAGTTAAGGTGCTACGACGTCCCTAAGTGGAGATGCCTCTAAATGAAGCCAATTTCTCCTATTTGAATGCACTCTCCCAGCCCAGAGAGGCATGTGCCTTAAAATTCACAGTTATTCACCCGAACGTGGGATTTTGTTGAGGACGGTTTCTAAATTCAAGTTAGAATAAGGGCACACGTGTGAGTTGTTATTTTCCCAGGATTGATGATTTTCCAATTCGGTAGCTCCGTTTAAAGTTTGTTTCGCTTCCCGTTTTCGTTGCGTAGCTCTGATTTGGCTGGGGATAGTTTTATACACTGCTTTAGAGTAAGACACATACGTGCGAGTTGTTTTCACATTGGAATTGACGATAGCCATTTCGGTGTTGACGTTTAACGTTTTCTTTCGCTTCCCGTTTCCGTTTTATCCAACCGATTTCGCTGGGGACAGTTTTGTTATTTAAGTTGGAGTGAGACGCAGCGACGTGCGTTGAAATTCCGCCCTATCTGCGACGGTTCACGGTTGTAGCTCCGATTGAAGTTTTCTTTTGCTTCCCGTTTCGCGCACCGGCACGTCGCGTTATTAGTCCCGGTTTTCCGTGTGCCCCCGGTTAATACCTTTCGAATGAGCCTATTTTGATCAAAATCCGTTGGGCGGAACCGAAAATGAGCTCGAAAAAACGGTTTTCCCAGCTTCGCAGTGCATTTCCCAGCTTCTGACTTACAAGCGTAACATTGTCGCGGCCCCAGTCCACCAGACAGCTACCATAGAGTATATAAGTCATCCTGGGAAAATGAATGGAAGTCAATGGCAGTATGACTTTACAGTGGTTTTGCCCATACTACACATATGGTGTATGACA
>NW_027120644.1:7500-12500 GCF_038355195.1 Osmerus mordax
ATGTGTAGTATGGGCAAAACCACTGTAAAGTCATACTGCCATTGACTTCCATTCATTTTCCCAGGATGACTTATATACTCTATGGTAGCTGTCTGGTGGACTGGGGGCCGCGACAATGTTACGCTTGTAAGTCAGAAGCTGGGAAATGCACTGCGAAGCTGGGAAAACCGTTTTTCGAGCTCATTTTCGGTTCCGCCCAACGGATTTTGATCAAAATAGGCTCATTCGAAAGGTATTAACCGGGGGCACACGGAAAACCGGGACTAATAACGCGCACGTGCGCGTGCGCGAAACGGGAAGCAAAAGAAAACTTCAATCGGAGCTACAACCGTGAACCGTCGCAGATAGGGCGGAAATTTCAACGCACGTCGCTGCGTCTCACTCCAACTTAAATAACAAAACTGTCCCCAGCGAAATCGGTTGGATAAAACGGAAACGGGAAGCGAAAGAAAACGTTAAACGTCAACACCGAAATGGCTATCGTCAATTCCAATGTGAAAACAACTCGCACGTATGTGTCTTACTCTAAAGCAGTGTATAAAACTATCCCCAGCCAAATCAGAGCTACGCAACGAAAACGGGAAGCGAAACAAAACTTTAAACGGAGCTACCGAATTGGAAATCATCAATCCTGGGAAAATAACAACTCACACGTGTGCCCCTTATTCTAACTTGAATTTAGAAACCGTCCTCAACAAAATCCCACGTTCGGGTGAATAACTGTGAATTTTAAGGCACATGCCTCTCTGGGCTGGGAGAGTGCATTCAAATAGGAGAAATTGGCTTCATTTAGAGGCATCTCCACTTAGGGACGTCGTAGCACCTTAACTCGGGTGGCGTTGGAAAGGTCTGGTCCAGGGGAACACGGGCGTGTCAAGTTTGCCACGCGCACGCGCATCCCCGCTAAACAGGGGCCAAAACAAAACTTTAAACGGAGCTACCGAATTGGAAACCATCAATCCTGGGAAAATAACAACTCACACGTGTGCCCCTTATGCTAACTTGAATTTAGAAACCGTCCTCAACAAAATCCCACGTTCGGGCGCAAAACTGCACGTTTGAGGCCACATTTTCAATGATGCTGGAAACTTACATTCAAAGCTGGGAAAATGTGCTCATCTACAGGCATCCCCACTTAGGGACGTCGTAGCACCTTGACTCGGGTGGCGTTGGAAAGGTCTGGTCCAGGGGAACACGGGCGTGTCAAGTTTGCCACGCGCACGCGCATCCCCGCTAAACAGGGGCCAAAACAAAACTTTAAACGGAGCTACCGAATTGGAAACCATCAATCCTGGGAAAATAACAACTCACACGTGTGCCCCTTATGCTAACTTGAATTTAGAAACCGTCCTCAACAAAATCCCACGTTCGGGCGCAAAACTGCACGTTTGAGGCCACATTTTCAATGATGCTGGAAACTTACATTCAAAGCTGGGAAAATGTGCTCATCTACAGGCATCCCCACTTAGGGACGTCGTAGCACCTTGACTCGGGTGGCGTTGGAAAGGTCTGGTCCAGGGGAACACGGGCGTGTCAAGGTTGCCACGCGCACGCGCATCCCCGCTAAACAGGAGCCCAAACAAAACTTTAAACGGGGCTACGGAAAAGGGGAGAGCTTTTTCGGGGACAAACACCACTCACGTCGGTGCCCCCTGTTCCAACTTGAATTTAGAAACCGTCCTCAACAAAATCCCACGTTCGGGTGAATAACTGTGAATTTTAAGGCACATGCCTCTCTGGGCTGGGAGAGTGCATTCAAATAGGAGAAATTGGCTTCATTTAGAGGCATCCCCACTTGGGGACGTCGTAGCACCTTAACTCAGGTGGCGTTAGAAAGGTCTGGTCCAGGGGAACACGGGCGTGTCATGTTTGCCACGCGCACGCGCATCCCCGCTGAACAGGAGCCCAAACAAAACTTTAAACGGGGCTACGGAAAAGGGGAGGGCTTTTTCGGGGACAACCACCACTCACCTCGGTTCCCCCCATCCCAACTTGAATTTAGAAACCGTCCCCAGCCAAATCCCACGTTCGGGGGCAAAACTGCTCGTTTGAGGCCACATTTTCAATGATACTGGAAACTTACATTCAAAGTTGGGAAAAGGTGTTCATTTACAGGCATCTCCACTTAGGGACGTCGTAGCACCTTAACTCAGGCGGCGTTAGAAAGGTCTGGTCCAGGGGAACACGGGCGTGTCAAGGTTGCCACGCGCACGCGCATCCCCGCTAAACAGGAGCCCAAACAAAACTTTAAACGGGGCTACGGAAAAGGGAGAGAGCTTTTTCGGGGACAAACACCACTCACGTCGGTGCCCCCTGTTCCAACTTGAATTTAGAAACCGTCCTCAACAAAATCCCACGTTCGGGTGAATAACTGTGAATTTTAAGGCACATGCCTCTCTGGGCTGGGAGAGTGCATTCAAATAGGAGAAATTGGCTTCATTTAGAGGCATCCCCACTTGGGGACGTCGTAGCACCTTAACTCAGGTGGCGTTAGAAAGGTCTGGTCCAGGGGAACACGGGCGTGTCATGTTTGCCACGCGCACGCGCATCCCCGCTGAACAGGAGCCCAAACAAAACTTTAAACGGGGCTACGGAAAAGGGGAGGGCTTTTTCGGGGACAACCACCACTCACCTCGGTTCCCCCCATCCCAACTTGAATTTAGAAACCGTCCCCAGCCAAATCCCACGTTCGGGGGCAAAACTGCTCGTTTGAGGCCACATTTTCAATGATACTGGAAACTTACATTCAAAGTTGGGAAAAGGTGTTCATTTACAGGCATCTCCACTTAGGGACGTCGTAGCACCTTAACTCAGGCGGCGTTAGAAAGGTCTGGTCCAGGGGAACACGGGCGTGTCAAGGTTGCCACGCGCACGCGCATCCCCGCTAAACAGGAGCCCAAACAAAACTTTAAACGGGGCTACGGAAAAGGGGAGAGCTTTTTCGGGGACAAACACCACTCACGTCGGTGCCCCCTGTTCCAACTTGAATTTAGAAACCGTCCTCAACAAAATCCCACGTTCGGGTGAATAACTGTGAATTTTAAGGCACATGCCTCTCTGGGCTGGGAGAGTGCATTCAAATAGGAGAAATTGGCTTCATTTAGAGGCATCCCCACTTGGGGACGTCGTAGCACCTTAACTCAGGTGGCGTTAGAAAGGTCTGGTCCAGGGGAACACGGGCGTGTCATGTTTGCCACGCGCACGCGCATCCCCGTTGAACAGGAGCCCAAACAAAACTTTAAACGGGGCTACGGAAAAGGGGAGGGCTTTTTCGGGGACAACCACCACTCACCTCGGTGCCCCCCATCCCAACTTGAATTTAGAAACCGTCCCCAGCCAAATCCCACGTTCGGGGGCAAAACTGCACGTTTGAGGCCACATTTTCAATGATACTGGAAACTTACATTCAAAGTTGGGAAAAGGTGTTCATTTACAGGCATCCCCACTTGGGGACGTCGTAGCACCTTAACTCAGGCGGCGTTAGAAAGGTCTGGTCCAGGGGAACACGGGCGTGTCAAGGTTGCCACGCGCACGCGCTTCCCCGCTGAACAGGAGCCCAAACAAAACTTTAAACGGGGCTACGGAAAAGGGGAGGGCTTTTTCGGGGACAACCACCACTCACCTCGGTGCCCCCCATCCCAACTTGAACTTAGAAACCGTCCCCAGCGAAATCCCACGTTCGGGCGAATAACTGTGAATTTTAAGCCCCTTTTCCTCTCAAGCTGGAAACGTGCAAAGTTGGGAAAAGGTGTTCATTTACAGGCATCTCCACTTAGGGACGTCGTAGCACCTTAACTCAGGCGGCGTTAGAAAGGTCTGGTCCAGGGGAACACGGGCGTGTCAAGGTTGCCACGCGCACGCGCATCCCCGCTGAACAGGAGCCCAAACAAAACTTTAAACGGGGCTACGGAAAAGGGGAGGGCTTTTTCGGGGACAACCACCACTCACCTCGGTGCCCCCCATCCCAACTTGAATATAGAAACCGTCCCCAGCCAAATCCCACGTTCGGGGGCAAAACTGCTCGTTTGAGGCCACATTTTCAATGATACTGGAAACTTACATTCAAAGTTGGGAAAATGTGCTCATCTACAGGCATCCCCACTTGGGGACGTCGTAGCACCTTGACTCAGGCGGCGTTAGAAAGGTCTGGACCAGGGGAACACGGGGGTGTCAAGTTTGCCACGCGCACGCGCTTCCCCGCTGAACAGGAGCCCAAACAGAACTTTAAACGGGGCTACGGAAAAGGGGAGGGCTTTTTCGGGGACAACCACCACTCACCTCGGTGCCCCCCATCCCAACTTGAATATAGAAACCGTCCCCAGCCAAATCCCACGTTCGGGCGAATAACTGTGAATTTTAAGCCCCTTTTCCTCTCAAGCTGGAAACGTGCAAAGTTGGGAAAAGGTGTTCATTTAGAGGCATCTCCACTTAGGGACGTCGTAGCACCTTAACTCAGGCGGCGTTGGAAAGGTCTGGTCCAGGGGAACACGGGGGTGTCAAGGTTGCCACGCGCACGCGCTTCCCCGCTGAACAGGAGCCCAAACAAAACTTTAAACGGGGCTACGGAAAAGGGGAGGGCTTTTTCGGGGACAACCACCACTCACCTCGGTGCCCCCCGTCCCAACTTGAACTTAGAAACCGTCCCCAGCGAAATCCCACGTTCGGGCGAATAACTGTGAATTTTAAGCCCCTTTTTCTCTCAAGCTGGAAACGTGCAAAGTTGGGAAAAGGTGTTCATTTAGAGGCATCTCCACTTAGGGACGTCGTAGCACCTTAACTCAGGCGGCGTTGGAAAGGTCTGGTCCAGGGGAACACGGGGGTGTCAAGGTTGCCACGCGCACGCGCATCTCCGCGACGCTGCGAGCGAAACAAATTTTCAAACGCGCACACCGAAATGGGGACACTTTTTTCGGGGACAAACACCACTCACCTCGGTGCCCCCCATCCCAACTTGAATATAGAAACCGTCCCCAGCCAAATCCCACGTTCGGGCGAATAAC
>NW_027120644.1:22500-25000 GCF_038355195.1 Osmerus mordax
CGCAACGAAAACGGGAAGCGAAACAAAACTTTAAACGGAGCTACCGAATTGGAAATCATCAATCCTGGGAAAATAACAACTCACACGTGTGCCCCTTATTCTAACTTGAATTTAGAAACCGTCCTCAACAAAATCCCACGTTCGGGTGAATAACTGTGAATTTTAAGGCACATGCCTCTCTGGGCTGGGAGAGTGCATTCAAATAGGAGAAATTGGCTTCATTTAGAGGCATCTCCACTTAGGGACGTCGTAGCACCTTAACTCGGGTGGCGTTGGAAAGGTCTGGTCCAGGGGAACACGGGCGTGTCAAGTTTGCCACGCGCACGCGCATCCCCGCTAAACAGGGGCCAAAACAAAACTTTAAACGGAGCTACCGAATTGGAAACCATCAATCCTGGGAAAATAACAACTCACACGTGTGCCCCTTATGCTAACTTGAATTTAGAAACCGTCCTCAACAAAATCCCACGTTCGGGCGCAAAACTGCACGTTTGAGGCCACATTTTCAATGATGCTGGAAACTTACATTCAAAGCTGGGAAAATGTGCTCATCTACAGGCATCCCCACTTAGGGACGTCGTAGCACCTTGACTCGGGTGGCGTTGGAAAGGTCTGGTCCAGGGGAACACGGGCGTGTCAAGTTTGCCACGCGCACGCGCATCCCCGCTAAACAGGGGCCAAAACAAAACTTTAAACGGAGCTACCGAATTGGAAACCATCAATCCTGGGAAAATAACAACTCACACGTGTGCCCCTTATGCTAACTTGAATTTAGAAACCGTCCTCAACAAAATCCCACGTTCGGGCGCAAAACTGCACGTTTGAGGCCACATTTTCAATGATGCTGGAAACTTACATTCAAAGCTGGGAAAATGTGCTCATCTACAGGCATCCCCACTTAGGGACGTCGTAGCACCTTGACTCGGGTGGCGTTGGAAAGGTCTGGTCCAGGGGAACACGGGCGTGTCAAGGTTGCCACGCGCACGCGCATCCCCGCTAAACAGGAGCCCAAACAAAACTTTAAACGGGGCTACGGAAAAGGGGAGAGCTTTTTCGGGGACAAACACCACTCACGTCGGTGCCCCCTGTTCCAACTTGAATTTAGAAACCGTCCTCAACAAAATCCCACGTTCGGGTGAATAACTGTGAATTTTAAGGCACATGCCTCTCTGGGCTGGGAGAGTGCATTCAAATAGGAGAAATTGGCTTCATTTAGAGGCATCCCCACTTGGGGACGTCGTAGCACCTTAACTCAGGTGGCGTTAGAAAGGTCTGGTCCAGGGGAACACGGGCGTGTCATGTTTGCCACGCGCACGCGCATCCCCGCTGAACAGGAGCCCAAACAAAACTTTAAACGGGGCTACGGAAAAGGGGAGGGCTTTTTCGGGGACAACCACCACTCACCTCGGTTCCCCCCATCCCAACTTGAATTTAGAAACCGTCCCCAGCCAAATCCCACGTTCGGGGGCAAAACTGCTCGTTTGAGGCCACATTTTCAATGATACTGGAAACTTACATTCAAAGTTGGGAAAAGGTGTTCATTTACAGGCATCTCCACTTAGGGACGTCGTAGCACCTTAACTCAGGCGGCGTTAGAAAGGTCTGGTCCAGGGGAACACGGGCGTGTCAAGGTTGCCACGCGCACGCGCATCCCCGCTAAACAGGAGCCCAAACAAAACTTTAAACGGGGCTACGGAAAAGGGGAGAGCTTTTTCGGGGACAAACACCACTCACGTCGGTGCCCCCTGTTCCAACTTGAATTTAGAAACCGTCCTCAACAAAATCCCACGTTCGGGTGAATAACTGTGAATTTTAAGGCACATGCCTCTCTGGGCTGGGAGAGTGCATTCAAATAGGAGAAATTGGCTTCATTTAGAGGCATCCCCACTTGGGGACGTCGTAGCACCTTAACTCAGGTGGCGTTAGAAAGGTCTGGTCCAGGGGAACACGGGCGTGTCATGTTTGCCACGCGCACGCGCATCCCCGTTGAACAGGAGCCCAAACAAAACTTTAAACGGGGCTACGGAAAAGGGGAGGGCTTTTTCGGGGACAACCACCACTCACCTCGGTGCCCCCCCATCCCAACTTGAATTTAGAAACCGTCCCCAGCCAAATCCCACGTTCGGGGGCAAAACTGCACGTTTGAGGCCACATTTTCAATGATACTGGAAACTTACATTCAAAGTTGGGAAAAGGTGTTCATTTACAGGCATCCCCACTTGGGGACGTCGTAGCACCTTAACTCAGGCGGCGTTAGAAAGGTCTGGTCCAGGGGAACACGGGCGTGTCAAGGTTGCCACGCGCACGCGCTTCCCCGCTGAACAGGAGCCCAAACAAAACTTTAAACGGGGCTACGGAAAAGGGGAGGGCTTTTTCGGGGACAACCACCACTCACCTCGGTGCCCCCCATCCCAACTTGAACTTAGAAACCGTCCCCAGCGAAATCCCACGTTCGGGCGAATAACTGTGAATTTTAAGCCCCTTTTCCTCTCAAGCTGGA
>NW_027120644.1:35000-37652 GCF_038355195.1 Osmerus mordax
GAAACCGTCCACCTGTATGGTGGGGGCCCAACTATCGTGGGGGTCGAGAACGCCATTCGGTCAGGTGGGTGACAGTGTCACGATGGTCTGCGTGTGTGGCATGGATCAGGCCCTTGCTGGAGCTTCAAAACGGGCAAAAAAAATAAAAAAAGACCCAAAACGCGCCGCCTACCGGCCGCTCGCGGGTGCCGGGGTCGGGGTATGGGTCTAGCCTGTGCCGGGGCTTCAAATATGGGAAAAAAAAAAAAATTCAAAAAAGCGCCCCCAACCGGCCGTTTCGGTATACGGGGGGCCGCCCGGGAAGTGCCGTGGTCGGGGTATGGCTCAGGGGCTCGCTGGGCTTCAAAACGGCCAAGAAAAAAAAAATGACCCAAAACACGCCACCTACCGGCCGCTCGCGGGTGCCCGGGGTCGGGGTATGGGTCTAGCCTGTGCCGGGGCTTCAAATATGGAGAAAAAAAAAATTTCAAAAAAAGGGCCCCCATCGGCCCCCCGGGTAGTGCCGGGGTCGGGGGCATGATTCTGGGCGCCCCAGAGCCAAGTAGGCGCCTGGAGGAAAGGAAAAAAAAAACTTTAACTTTTTTTTGACCACCAGGGGTGGGGGGGTCTCATGCCCCATCGGGTGCCCGCCCCGAGTGCCTCTCAGGCGGATACAT
Source organism: Osmerus mordax (assembly GCF_038355195.1). Classification (NCBI taxonomy): domain Eukaryota; kingdom Metazoa; phylum Chordata; class Actinopteri; order Osmeriformes; family Osmeridae; genus Osmerus; species Osmerus mordax. The sequence continues at coordinate 35,657 of NW_027120644.1, forward strand.
TTTCACCCGTGTGCGGGAGACACATATGGTGCATGGTCCGTGTATACACCATATGTGTAGTATGGGCAAAACCACTGTAAAGTCATACTGCCATTGACTTCCATTCATTTTCCCAGGATGACTTATATACTCTATGGTAGCTGTCTGGTGGACTGGGGGCCGCGACAATGTTACGCTTGTAAGTCAGAAGCTGGGAAATGCACTGCGAAGCTGGGAAAACCGTTTTTCGAGCTCATTTTCGGTTCCGCCCAACGGATTTTGATCAAAATAGGCTCATTCGAAAGGTATTAACCGGGGGCACACGGAAAACGGGACTAATAACGCGCACGTGCGCGTGCGCGAAACGGGAAGCAAAAGAAAACTTCAATCGGAGCTACAACCGTGAACCGTCGCAGATAGGGCGGAAATTTCAACGCACGTCGCTGCGTCTCACTCCAACTTAAATAACAAAACTGTCCCCAGCGAAATCGGTTGGATAAAACGGAAACGGGAAGCGAAAGAAAACGTTAAACGTCAACACCGAAATGGCTATCGTCAATTCCAATGTGAAAACAACTCGCACGTATGTGTCTTACTCTAAAGCAGTGTATAAAACTATCCCAGCCAAATCAGAGCTACGCAACGAAAACGGGAAGCGAAACAAAACTTTAAACGGAGCTACCGAATTGGAAATCATCAATCCTGGGAAAATAACAACTCACACGTGTGCCCCTTATTCTAACTTGAATTTAGAAACCGTCCTCAACAAAAATCCCACGTTCGGGTGAATAACTGTGAATTTTAAGGCACATGCCTCTCTGGGCTGGGAGAGTGCATTCAAATAGGAGAAATTGGCTTCATTTAGAGGCATCTCCACTTAGGGACGTCGTAGCACCTTAACTCGGGTGGCGTTGGAAAGGTCTGGTCCAGGGGAACACGGGCGTGTCAAGTTTGCCACGCGCACGCGCATCCCCGCTAAACAGGGGCCAAAACAAAACTTTAAACGGAGCTACCGAATTGGAAACCATCAATCCTGGGAAAATAACAACTCACACGTGTGCCCCTTATGCTAACTTGAATTTAGAAACCGTCCTCAACAAAATCCCACGTTCGGGCGCAAAACTGCACGTTTGAGGCCACATTTCAATGATGCTGGAAACTTACATTCAAAGCTGGGAAAATGTGCTCATCTACAGGCATCCCCACTTAGGGACGTCGTAGCACCTTGACTCGGGTGGCGTTGGAAAGGTCTGGTCCAGGGGAACACGGGCGTGTCAAGTTTGCCACGCGCACGCGCATCCCCGCTTAAACAGGGGCCAAAACAAAACTTTAAACGGAGCTACCGAATTGGAAACCATCAATCCTGGGAAAATAACAACTCACACGTGTGCCCCTTATGCTAACTTGAATTTAGAAACCGTCCTCAACAAAATCCACGTTCGGGCGCAAAACTGCACGTTTGAGGCCACATTTTCAATGATGCTGGAAACTTACATTCAAAGCTGGGAAAATGTGCTCATCTACAGGCATCCCCACTTAGGGACGTCGTAGCACCTTGACTCGGGTGGCGTTGGAAAGGTCTGGTCCAGGGGAACACGGGCGTGTCAAGGTTGCCACGCGCACGCGCATCCCCGCTAAACAGGAGCCCAAACAAAACTTTTAAACGGGGCTACGGAAAAGGGGAGAGCTTTTTCGGGGACAAACACCACTCACGTCGGTGCCCCTGTTCCAACTTGAATTTAGAAACCGTCCTCAACAAAATCCCACGTTCGGGTGAATAACTGTTGAATTTTAAGGCACATGCCTCTCTGGGCTGGGAGAGTGCATTCAAATAGGAGAAATTGGCTTCATTTAGAGGCATCCCCACTTGGGGACGTCGTAGCACCTTAACTCAGGTGGCGTTAGAAAGGTCTGGTCCAGGGGAACACGGGCGTGTCATGTTTGCCACGCGCACGCGCATCCCCGCTGAACAGGAGCCCAAACAAAACTTTAAACGGGGGCTACGGAAAAGGGGAGG
>NW_027120645.1:5000-10000 GCF_038355195.1 Osmerus mordax
CGGGGAGGCCGAGAGAGTAGTGTTGTTCCCCGGGGCTCCCAACTTTTGCAGTGTGAGAGTGTGTTTGACTTGTATTTTGTGGGTGTCAAATGCACCGTTTGGCGCCCGAACGTGTGATTTGGCTGGGGATGGTTTTGTTCTTCAAGTGAGGGCAAGGGGCAGCGGTGTGTGTGGTTATTTTCCCCGAAAAAAGTGTCCCCATTTCGGTGTGCGCGTTTGAAAATTTGTTTCGCTCGCAGCGTCGCGGAGATGCGCGTGCGCGTGGCAACCTTGACACCCCCGTGTTCCCTGGACCAGACCTTTCCAACGCCGCCTGAGTTAAGGTGCTACGACGTCCCTAAGTGGAGATGCCTCTAAATGAACACCTTTTCCCAACTTTGCACGTTTCCAGCTTGAGAGGAAAAGGGGCTTAAAATTCACAGTTATTCGCCCGAACGTGGATTTGGCTGGGGACGGTTTCTATATTCAAGTTGGGATGGGGGGCACCGAGGTGAGTGGTGTTTGTCCCCGAAAAAAGTGTCCCCATTTCGGTGTGCGCGTTTGAAAATTTGTTTCGCTCGCAGCGTCGCGGAGATGCGCGTGCGCGTGGCAACCTTGACACCCCCGTGTTCCCCTGGACCAGACCTTTCCAACGCCGCCTGAGTTAAGGTGCTACGACGTCCCTAAGTGGAGATGCCTCTAAATGAACACCTTTTCCCAACTTTGCACGTTTCCAGCTTGAGAGAAAAAGGGGCTTAAAATTCACAGTTATTCGCCCGAACGTGGGATTTCGCTGGGGACGGTTTCTAAGTTCAAGTGGGACGGGGGGCACCGAGGTGAGTGGTGGTTGTCCCCGAAAAAGCCCTCCCCTTTTCCGTAGCCCCGTTTAAAGTTTTGTTTGGGCTCCTGTTCAGCGGGGAAGCGCGTGCGCGTGGCAACCTTGACACCCCCGTGTTCCCCTGGACCAGACCTTTCCAACGCCGCCTGAGTTAAGGTGCTACGACGTCCCTAAGTGGAGATGCCTCTAAATGAACACCTTTTCCCAACTTTGCACGTTTCCAGCTTGAGAGGAAAAGGGGCTTAAAATTCACAGTTATTCGCCCGAACGTGGGATTTGGCTGGGGACGGTTTCTATATTCAAGTTGGGATGGGGGGCACCGAGGTGAGTGGTGGTTGTCCCCGAAAAAGCCCTCCCCTTTTCCGTAGCCCCGTTTAAAGTTCTGTTTGGGCTCCTGTTCAGCGGGGAAGCGCGTGCGCGTGGCAAACTTGACACCCCCGTGTTCCCCTGGTCCAGACCTTTCTAACGCCGCCTGAGTCAAGGTGCTACGACGTCCCCAAGTGGGGATGCCTGTAGATGAGCACATTTTCCCAACTTTGAATGTAAGTTTCCAGTATCATTGAAAATGTGGCCTCAAACGAGCAGTTTTGCCCCCGAACGTGGGATTTGGCTGGGGACGGTTTCTATATTCAAGTTGGGATGGGGGGCACCGAGGTGAGTGGTGGTTGTCCCCGAAAAAGCCCTCCCCTTTTCCGTAGCCCCGTTTAAAGTTTTGTTTGGGCTCCTGTTCAGCGGGGATGCGCGTGCGCGTGGCAACCTTGACACGCCCGTGTTCCCCTGGACCAGACCTTTCTAACGCCGCCTGAGTTAAGGTGCTACGACGTCCCTAAGTGGAGATGCCTGTAAATGAACACCTTTTCCCAACTTTGCACGTTTCCAGCTTGAGAGGAAAAGGGGCTTAAAATTCACAGTTATTCGCCCGAACGTGGGATTTCGCTGGGGACGGTTTCTAAGTTCAAGTTGGGATGGGGGGCACCGAGGTGAGTGGTGGTTGTCCCCGAAAAAGCCCTCCCCTTTTCCGTAGCCCCGTTTAAAGTTTTGTTTGGGCTCCTGTTCAGCGGGGAAGCGCGTGCGCGTGGCAACCTTGACACGCCCGTGTTCCCCTGGACCAGACCTTTCTAACGCCGCCTGAGTTAAGGTGCTACGACGTCCCCAAGTGGGGATGCCTGTAAATGAACACCTTTTTCCCAACTTTGAATGTAAGTTTCCAGTATCATTGAAAATGTGGCCTCAAACGTGCAGTTTTGCCCCGAACGTGGGATTTGGCTGGGGACGGTTTCTAAATTCAAGTTGGGATGGGGGGCACCGAGGTGAGTGGTGGTTGTCCCCGAAAAAGCCCTCCCCTTTTCCGTAGCCCCGTTTAAAGTTTTGTTTGGGCTCCTGTTCAACGGGGATGCGCGTGCGCGTGGCAAACATGACACGCCCGTGTTCCCCTGGACCAGACCTTTCTAACGCCACCCTGAGTTAAGGTGCTACGACGTCCCCAAGTGGGGATGCCTCTAAATGAAGCCAATTTCTCCTATTTGAATGCACTCTCCCAGCCCAGAGAGGCATGTGCCTTAAAATTCACAGTTATTCACCCGAACGTGGGATTTTGTTGAGGACGGTTTCTAAATTCAAGTTGGAACAGGGGGCACCGACGTGAGTGGTGTTTGTCCCCGAAAAAGCTCTCCCCTTTTCCGTAGCCCCGTTTAAAGTTTTGTTTGGGCTCCTGTTTAGCGGGGATGCGCGTGCGCGTGGCAACCTTGACACGCCCGTGTTCCCCTGGACCAGACCTTTCTAACGCCGCCTGAGTTAAGGTGCTACGACGTCCCTAAGTGGAGATGCCTGTAAATGAACACCTTTTCCCAACTTTGAATGTAAGTTTCCAGTATCATTGAAAATGTGGCCTCAAACGAGCAGTTTTGCCCCCGAACGTGGGATTTGGCTGGGGACGGTTTCTAAATTCAAGTTGGGATGGGGGGAACCGAGGTGAGTGGTGGTTGTCCCCGAAAAAGCCCTCCCCTTTTCCGTAGGCCCCGTTTAAAGTTTTGTTTGGGCTCCTGTTCAGCGGGGATGCGCGTGCGCGTGGCAAACATGACACGCCCGTGTTCCCCTGGACCAGACCTTTCTAACGCCACCTGAGTTAAGGTGCTACGACGTCCCCAAGTGGGGATGCCTCTAAATGAAGCCAATTTCTCCTATTTGAATGCACTCTCCCAGCCCAGAGAGGCATGTGCCTTAAAATTCACAGTTATTCACCCGAACGTGGGATTTTGTTGAGGACGGTTTCTAAATTCAAGTTGGAACAGGGGGCACCGACGTGAGTGGTGTTTGTCCCCGAAAAGCTCTCCCCTTTTCCGTAGCCCCGTTTAAAGTTTTGTTTGGGCTCCTGTTTAGCGGGGATGCGCGTGCGCGTGGCAACCTTGACACGCCCGTGTTCCCCTGGACCAGACCTTTCTAACGCCGCCTGAGTTAAGGTGCTACGACGTCCCTAAGTGGAGATGCCTGTAAATGAACACCTTTTCCAACTTTGAATGTAAGTTTCCAGTATCATTGAAAATGTGGCCTCAAACGAGCAGTTTTGCCCCCGAACGTGGGATTTGGCTGGGGACGGTTTCTAAATTCAAGTTGGATGGGGGGAACCGAGGTGAGTGGTGGTTGTCCCCGAAAAAGCCCTCCCCTTTTCCGTAGCCCCGTTTAAAGTTTTGTTTGGGCTCCTGTTCAGCGGGGATGCGCGTGCGCGTGGCAAACATGGACACGCCCCGTGTTCCCCTGGACCAGACCTTTCTAACGCCACTGAGTTAAGGTGCTACGACGTCCCCAAGTGGGGATGCCTCTAAATGAAGCCAATTTCTCCTATTTGAATGCACTCTCCCAGCCCAGAGAGGCATGTGCCTTAAAATTCACAGTTATTCACCCGAACGTGGGATTTTGTTGAGGACGGTTTCTAAATTCAAGTTGGAACAGGGGGCACCGACGTGAGTGGTGTTTGTCCCCGAAAAAGCTCTCCCCTTTTCCGTAGCCCCGTTTAAAGTTTTGTTTGGGCTCCTGTTTAGCGGGGATGCGCGTGCGCGTGGCAACCTTGACACGCCCGTGTTCCCCTGGACCAGACCTTTCCAACGCCACCCGAGTCAAGGTGCTACGACGTCCCTAAGTGGGGATGCCTGTAGATGAGCACATTTTCCCAGCTTTGAATGTAAGTTTCCAGCATCATTGAAAATGTGGCCTCAAACGTGCAGTTTTGCGCCCGAACGTGGGATTTTGTTGAGGACGGTTTCTAAATTCAAGTTAGCATAAGGGGCACACGTGTGAGTTGTTATTTTCCCAGGATTGATGGTTTCCAATTCGGTAGCTCCGTTTAAAGTTTTGTTTTGGCCCCTGTTTAGCGGGGATGCGCGTGCGCGTGGCAAACTTGACACGCCCGTGTTCCCCTGGACCAGACCTTTCCAACGCCACCCGAGTCAAGGTGCTACGACGTCCCTAAGTGGGGATGCCTGTAGATGAGCACATTTTCCCAGCTTTGAATGTAAGTTTCCAGCATCATTGAAAATGTGGCCTCAAACGTGCAGTTTTGCGCCCGAACGTGGGATTTTGTTGAGGACGGTTTCTAAATTCAAGTTAGCATAAGGGGCACACGTGTGAGTTGTTATTTTCCCAGGATTGATGGTTTCCAATTCGGTAGCTCCGTTTAAAGTTTTGTTTTGGCCCCTGTTTAGCGGGGATGCGCGTGCGCGTGGCAAACTTGACACGCCCGTGTTCCCCTGGACCAGACCTTTCCAACGCCACCCGAGTTAAGGTGCTACGACGTCCCTAAGTGGAGATGCCTCTAAATGAAGCCAATTTCTCCTATTTGAATGCACTCTCCCAGCCCAGAGAGGCATGTGCCTTAAAATTCACAGTTATTCACCCGAACGTGGGATTTTGTTGAGGACGGTTTCTAAATTCAAGTTAGAATAAGGGGCACACGTGTGAGTTGTTATTTTCCCAGGATTGATGATTTCCAATTCGGTAGCTCCGTTTAAAGTTTTGTTTCGCTTCCCGTTTTCGTTGCGTAGCTCTGATTTGGCTGGGGATAGTTTTATACACTGCTTTAGAGTAAGACACATACGTGCGAGTTGTTTTCACATTGGAATTGACGATAGCCATTTCGGTGTTGACGTTTAACGTTTTCTTTCGCTTCCCGTTTCCGTTTTATCCAACC
>NW_027120645.1:20000-25000 GCF_038355195.1 Osmerus mordax
GGAGATGCGCGTGCGCGTGGCAACCTTGACACCCCCGTGTTCCCCTGGACCAGACCTTTCCAACGCCGCCTGAGTTAAGGTGCTACGACGTCCCTAAGTGGAGATGCCTCTAAATGAACACCTTTTCCCAACTTTGCACGTTTCCAGCTTGAGAGAAAAAGGGGCTTAAAATTCACAGTTATTCGCCCGAACGTGGGATTTCGCTGGGGACGGTTTCTAAGTTCAAGTTGGGACGGGGGGCACCGAGGTGAGTGGTGGTTGTCCCCGAAAAAGCCCTCCCCTTTTCCGTAGCCCCGTTTAAAGTTTTGTTTGGGCTCCTGTTCAGCGGGGAAGCGCGTGCGCGTGGCAACCTTGACACCCCCGTGTTCCCCTGGACCAGACCTTTCCAACGCCGCCTGAGTTAAGGTGCTACGACGTCCCTAAGTGGAGATGCCTCTAAATGAACACCTTTTCCCAACTTTGCACGTTTCCAGCTTGAGAGGAAAAGGGGCTTAAAATTCACAGTTATTCGCCCGAACGTGGGATTTGGCTGGGGACGGTTTCTATATTCAAGTTGGGATGGGGGGCACCGAGGTGAGTGGTGGTTGTCCCCGAAAAAGCCCTCCCCTTTTCCGTAGCCCCGTTTAAAGTTCTGTTTGGGCTCCTGTTCAGCGGGGAAGCGCGTGCGCGTGGCAAACTTGACACCCCCGTGTTCCCCTGGTCCAGACCTTTCTAACGCCGCCTGAGTCAAGGTGCTACGACGTCCCCAAGTGGGGATGCCTGTAGATGAGCACATTTTCCCAACTTTGAATGTAAGTTTCCAGTATCATTGAAAATGTGGCCTCAAACGAGCAGTTTTGCCCCCGAACGTGGGATTTGGCTGGGGACGGTTTCTATATTCAAGTTGGGATGGGGGGCACCGAGGTGAGTGGTGGTTGTCCCCGAAAAAGCCCTCCCCTTTTCCGTAGCCCCGTTTAAAGTTTTGTTTGGGCTCCTGTTCAGCGGGGATGCGCGTGCGCGTGGCAACCTTGACACGCCCGTGTTCCCCTGGACCAGACCTTTCTAACGCCGCCTGAGTTAAGGTGCTACGACGTCCCTAAGTGGAGATGCCTGTAAATGAACACCTTTTCCCAACTTTGCACGTTTCCAGCTTGAGAGGAAAAGGGGCTTAAAATTCACAGTTATTCGCCCGAACGTGGGATTTCGCTGGGGACGGTTTCTAAGTTCAAGTTGGGATGGGGGGCACCGAGGTGAGTGGTGGTTGTCCCCGAAAAAGCCCTCCCCTTTTCCGTAGCCCCGTTTAAAGTTTTGTTTGGGCTCCTGTTCAGCGGGGAAGCGCGTGCGCGTGGCAACCTTGACACGCCCGTGTTCCCCTGGACCAGACCTTTCTAACGCCGCCTGAGTTAAGGTGCTACGACGTCCCCAAGTGGGGATGCCTGTAAATGAACACCTTTTCCCAACTTTGAATGTAAGTTTCCAGTATCATTGAAAATGTGGCCTCAAACGTGCAGTTTTGCCCCCGAACGTGGGATTTGGCTGGGGACGGTTTCTAAATTCAAGTTGGGATGGGGGGCACCGAGGTGAGTGGTGGTTGTCCCCGAAAAAGCCCTCCCCTTTTCCGTAGCCCCGTTTAAAGTTTTGTTTGGGCTCCTGTTCAACGGGGATGCGCGTGCGCGTGGCAAACATGACACGCCCGTGTTCCCCTGGACCAGACCTTTCTAACGCCACCTGAGTTAAGGTGCTACGACGTCCCCAAGTGGGGATGCCTCTAAATGAAGCCAATTTCTCCTATTTGAATGCACTCTCCCAGCCCAGAGAGGCATGTGCCTTAAAATTCACAGTTATTCACCCGAACGTGGGATTTTGTTGAGGACGGTTTCTAAATTCAAGTTGGAACAGGGGGCACCGACGTGAGTGGTGTTTGTCCCCGAAAAAGCTCTCCCCTTTTCCGTAGCCCCGTTTAAAGTTTTGTTTGGGCTCCTGTTTAGCGGGGATGCGCGTGCGCGTGGCAACCTTGACACGCCCGTGTTCCCCTGGACCAGACCTTTCTAACGCCGCCTGAGTTAAGGTGCTACGACGTCCCTAAGTGGAGATGCCTGTAAATGAACACCTTTTCCCAACTTTGAATGTAAGTTTCCAGTATCATTGAAAATGTGGCCTCAAACGAGCAGTTTTGCCCCCGAACGTGGGATTTGGCTGGGGACGGTTTCTAAATTCAAGTTGGGATGGGGGGAACCGAGGTGAGTGGTGGTTGTCCCCGAAAAAGCCCTCCCCTTTTCCGTAGCCCCGTTTAAAGTTTTGTTTGGGCTCCTGTTCAGCGGGGATGCGCGTGCGCGTGGCAAACATGACACGCCCGTGTTCCCCTGGACCAGACCTTTCTAACGCCACCTGAGTTAAGGTGCTACGACGTCCCCAAGTGGGGATGCCTCTAAATGAAGCCAATTTCTCCTATTTGAATGCACTCTCCCAGCCCAGAGAGGCATGTGCCTTAAAATTCACAGTTATTCACCCGAACGTGGGATTTTGTTGAGGACGGTTTCTAAATTCAAGTTGGAACAGGGGGCACCGACGTGAGTGGTGTTTGTCCCCGAAAAAGCTCTCCCCTTTTCCGTAGCCCCGTTTAAAGTTTTGTTTGGGCTCCTGTTTAGCGGGGATGCGCGTGCGCGTGGCAACCTTGACACGCCCGTGTTCCCCTGGACCAGACCTTTCTAACGCCGCCTGAGTTAAGGTGCTACGACGTCCCTAAGTGGAGATGCCTGTAAATGAACACCTTTTCCCAACTTTGAATGTAAGTTTCCAGTATCATTGAAAATGTGGCCTCAAACGAGCAGTTTTGCCCCCGAACGTGGGATTTGGCTGGGGACGGTTTCTAAATTCAAGTTGGGATGGGGGGAACCGAGGTGAGTGGTGGTTGTCCCCGAAAAAGCCCTCCCCTTTTCCGTAGCCCCGTTTAAAGTTTTGTTTGGGCTCCTGTTCAGCGGGGATGCGCGTGCGCGTGGCAAACATGACACGCCCGTGTTCCCCTGGACCAGACCTTTCTAACGCCACCTGAGTTAAGGTGCTACGACGTCCCCAAGTGGGGATGCCTCTAAATGAAGCCAATTTCTCCTATTTGAATGCACTCTCCCAGCCCAGAGAGGCATGTGCCTTAAAATTCACAGTTATTCACCCGAACGTGGGATTTTGTTGAGGACGGTTTCTAAATTCAAGTTGGAACAGGGGGCACCGACGTGAGTGGTGTTTGTCCCCGAAAAAGCTCTCCCCTTTTCCGTAGCCCCGTTTAAAGTTTTGTTTGGGCTCCTGTTTAGCGGGGATGCGCGTGCGCGTGGCAACCTTGACACGCCCGTGTTCCCCTGGACCAGACCTTTCCAACGCCACCCGAGTCAAGGTGCTACGACGTCCCTAAGTGGGGATGCCTGTAGATGAGCACATTTTCCCAGCTTTGAATGTAAGTTTCCAGCATCATTGAAAATGTGGCCTCAAACGTGCAGTTTTGCGCCCGAACGTGGGATTTTGTTGAGGACGGTTTCTAAATTCAAGTTAGCATAAGGGGCACACGTGTGAGTTGTTATTTTCCCAGGATTGATGGTTTCCAATTCGGTAGCTCCGTTTAAAGTTTTGTTTTGGCCCCTGTTTAGCGGGGATGCGCGTGCGCGTGGCAAACTTGACACGCCCGTGTTCCCCTGGACCAGACCTTTCCAACGCCACCCGAGTCAAGGTGCTACGACGTCCCTAAGTGGGGATGCCTGTAGATGAGCACATTTTCCCAGCTTTGAATGTAAGTTTCCAGCATCATTGAAAATGTGGCCTCAAACGTGCAGTTTTGCGCCCGAACGTGGGATTTTGTTGAGGACGGTTTCTAAATTCAAGTTAGCATAAGGGGCACACGTGTGAGTTGTTATTTTCCCAGGATTGATGGTTTCCAATTCGGTAGCTCCGTTTAAAGTTTTGTTTTGGCCCCTGTTTAGCGGGGATGCGCGTGCGCGTGGCAAACTTGACACGCCCGTGTTCCCCTGGACCAGACCTTTCCAACGCCACCCGAGTTAAGGTGCTACGACGTCCCTAAGTGGAGATGCCTCTAAATGAAGCCAATTTCTCCTATTTGAATGCACTCTCCCAGCCCAGAGAGGCATGTGCCTTAAAATTCACAGTTATTCACCCGAACGTGGGATTTTGTTGAGGACGGTTTCTAAATTCAAGTTAGAATAAGGGGCACACGTGTGAGTTGTTATTTTCCCAGGATTGATGATTTCCAATTCGGTAGCTCCGTTTAAAGTTTTGTTTCGCTTCCCGTTTTCGTTGCGTAGCTCTGATTTGGCTGGGGATAGTTTTATACACTGCTTTAGAGTAAGACACATACGTGCGAGTTGTTTTCACATTGGAATTGACGATAGCCATTTCGGTGTTGACGTTTAACGTTTTCTTTCGCTTCCCGTTTCCGTTTTATCCAACCGATTTCGCTGGGGACAGTTTTGTTATTTAAGTTGGAGTGAGACGCAGCGACGTGCGTTGAAATTTCCGCCCTATCTGCGACGGTTCACGGTTGTAGCTCCGATTGAAGTTTTCTTTTGCTTCCCGTTTCGCGCACGCGCACGTGCGCGTTATTAGTCCCGGTTTTCCGTGTGCCCCCGGTTAATACCTTTCGAATGAGCCTATTTTGATCAAAATCCGTTGGGCGGAACCGAAAATGAGCTCGAAAAACGGTTTTCCCAGCTTCGCAGTGCATTTCCCAGCTTCTGACTTACAAGCGTAACATTGTCGCGGCCCCCAGTCCACCAGACAGCTACCATAGAGTATATAAGTCATCCTGGGAAAATGAATGGAAGTCAATGGCAGTATGACTTTACAGTGGTTTTGCCCATACTACACATATGGTGTATACACGGACCATGCACCATATGTGTCTCCCGCACACGGGTGAAAATGTATCCGCCTGAGAGGCACTCGGGGCGGGCACCCGATGGGGCATGAGACCCCCCCACCCCTGGTGGTCAAAAAAAAGTTAAAGTTTTTTTTTCCTT
>NW_027120645.1:35000-37635 GCF_038355195.1 Osmerus mordax
CCGAGGTGAGTGGTGGTTGTCCCCGAAAAAGCCCTCCCCTTTTCCGTAGCCCCGTTTAAAGTTCTGTTTGGGCTCCTGTTCAGCGGGGAAGCGCGTGCGCGTGGCAAACTTGACACCCCCGTGTTCCCCTGGTCCAGACCTTTCTAACGCCGCCTGAGTCAAGGTGCTACGACGTCCCCAAGTGGGGATGCCTGTAGATGAGCACATTTTCCCAACTTTGAATGTAAGTTTCCAGTATCATTGAAAATGTGGCCTCAAACGAGCAGTTTTGCCCCCGAACGTGGGATTTGGCTGGGGACGGTTTCTATATTCAAGTTGGGATGGGGGGCACCGAGGTGAGTGGTGGTTGTCCCCGAAAAAGCCCTCCCCTTTTCCGTAGCCCCGTTTAAAGTTTTGTTTGGGCTCCTGTTCAGCGGGGATGCGCGTGCGCGTGGCAACCTTGACACGCCCGTGTTCCCCTGGACCAGACCTTTCTAACGCCGCCTGAGTTAAGGTGCTACGACGTCCCTAAGTGGAGATGCCTGTAAATGAACACCTTTTCCCAACTTTGCACGTTTCCAGCTTGAGAGGAAAAGGGGCTTAAAATTCACAGTTATTCGCCCGAACGTGGGATTTCGCTGGGGACGGTTTCTAAGTTCAAGTTGGGATGGGGGGCACCGAGGTGAGTGGTGGTTGTCCCCGAAAAAGCCCTCCCCTTTTCCGTAGCCCCGTTTAAAGTTTTGTTTGGGCTCCTGTTCAGCGGGGAAGCGCGTGCGCGTGGCAACCTTGACACGCCCGTGTTCCCCTGGACCAGACCTTTCTAACGCCGCCTGAGTTAAGGTGCTACGACGTCCCCAAGTGGGGATGCCTGTAAATGAACACCTTTTCCCAACTTTGAATGTAAGTTTCCAGTATCATTGAAAATGTGGCCTCAAACGTGCAGTTTTGCCCCCGAACGTGGGATTTGGCTGGGGACGGTTTCTAAATTCAAGTTGGGATGGGGGGCACCGAGGTGAGTGGTGGTTGTCCCCGAAAAAGCCCTCCCCTTTTCCGTAGCCCCGTTTAAAGTTTTGTTTGGGCTCCTGTTCAACGGGGATGCGCGTGCGCGTGGCAAACATGACACGCCCGTGTTCCCCTGGACCAGACCTTTCTAACGCCACCTGAGTTAAGGTGCTACGACGTCCCCAAGTGGGGATGCCTCTAAATGAAGCCAATTTCTCCTATTTGAATGCACTCTCCCAGCCCAGAGAGGCATGTGCCTTAAAATTCACAGTTATTCACCCGAACGTGGGATTTTGTTGAGGACGGTTTCTAAATTCAAGTTGGAACAGGGGGCACCGACGTGAGTGGTGTTTGTCCCCGAAAAAGCTCTCCCCTTTTCCGTAGCCCCGTTTAAAGTTTTGTTTGGGCTCCTGTTTAGCGGGGATGCGCGTGCGCGTGGCAACCTTGACACGCCCGTGTTCCCCTGGACCAGACCTTTCTAACGCCGCCTGAGTTAAGGTGCTACGACGTCCCTAAGTGGAGATGCCTGTAAATGAACACCTTTTCCCAACTTTGAATGTAAGTTTCCAGTATCATTGAAAATGTGGCCTCAAACGAGCAGTTTTGCCCCCGAACGTGGGATTTGGCTGGGGACGGTTTCTAAATTCAAGTTGGGATGGGGGGAACCGAGGTGAGTGGTGGTTGTCCCCGAAAAAGCCCTCCCCTTTTCCGTAGCCCCGTTTAAAGTTTTGTTTGGGCTCCTGTTCAGCGGGGATGCGCGTGCGCGTGGCAAACATGACACGCCCGTGTTCCCCTGGACCAGACCTTTCTAACGCCACCTGAGTTAAGGTGCTACGACGTCCCCAAGTGGGGATGCCTCTAAATGAAGCCAATTTCTCCTATTTGAATGCACTCTCCCAGCCCAGAGAGGCATGTGCCTTAAAATTCACAGTTATTCACCCGAACGTGGGATTTTGTTGAGGACGGTTTCTAAATTCAAGTTGGAACAGGGGGCACCGACGTGAGTGGTGTTTGTCCCCGAAAAAGCTCTCCCCTTTTCCGTAGCCCCGTTTAAAGTTTTGTTTGGGCTCCTGTTTAGCGGGGATGCGCGTGCGCGTGGCAACCTTGACACGCCCGTGTTCCCCTGGACCAGACCTTTCTAACGCCGCCTGAGTTAAGGTGCTACGACGTCCCTAAGTGGAGATGCCTGTAAATGAACACCTTTTCCCAACTTTGAATGTAAGTTTCCAGTATCATTGAAAATGTGGCCTCAAACGAGCAGTTTTGCCCCCGAACGTGGGATTTGGCTGGGGACGGTTTCTAAATTCAAGTTGGGATGGGGGGAACCGAGGTGAGTGGTGGTTGTCCCCGAAAAAGCCCTCCCCTTTTCCGTAGCCCCGTTTAAAGTTTTGTTTGGGCTCCTGTTCAGCGGGGATGCGCGTGCGCGTGGCAAACATGACACGCCCGTGTTCCCCTGGACCAGACCTTTCTAACGCCACCTGAGTTAAGGTGCTACGACGTCCCCAAGTGGGGATGCCTCTAAATGAAGCCAATTTCTCCTATTTGAATGCACTCTCCCAGCCCAGAGAGGCATGTGCCTTAAAATTCACAGTTATTCACCCGAACGTGGGATTTTGTTGAGGACGGTTTCTAAATTCAAGTTGGAACAGGGGGC
>NW_027120646.1:0-27500 GCF_038355195.1 Osmerus mordax
TCTCTTTCACTGTCCCCCCTCCTCTCCCTCTCTCCCTCCCCCCTCTCTCTCTGTGTTTGTTCTCCCTGTCGTTTCCTCATAGCCAGGGTCTGCTGTACTCACTCCAAACAAACAGATGGGGCTGGTATTGTGGTGCTGTTCCACTCAGATATACATGAGATCTCCAGACTTGTATGTGAACACTGACCTGCATGAGTTTGTGTTCCTCCCTCCCTCTCCTCTTCTCCCTCCCTCCCTCCCTCCCTCCTCCCTCCCTCCCTCCCTCCCTCCCTCCCTCCCTCCTCCCTCCCTCCCTCCCTCCCTCCCTCCCTCTCCTTCCTTCCTTCCTTCCCTCCCTCCCTCCCTCCCTCCCTCCCTCCCTCCCTCCCTCCTCCCTCCCTCCCTCTCCCTCCCTCCCTCCCTCCCTCCCTCCCTCCCTCCCTCCCTCTCCTTCCTTCCTTCCCTCCCTCCCTCCCTCCCTCCCTCTCCTTCCCTCCCTCCCTCCCTCCCTCCCTCCCTCCCTCCCTCCCTCCCTCTCTCTCTCCCTCCCTCCCTCCCTCCCTCCCTCCCTCCCTCCCTCCCTCCCTCCCTCCCTCCCTCTCCTTCCCTCCCTCCCTCCCTCCCTCCCTCCCTCCTCTCCTTCCCTCCCTCCCTCCCTCCCTCCTTCCCTCCTCCCTCCCTCCCTCTTGGCTTGTTGGACTGTAATGTGAAGGACACAGGCCTCTGGAGATCTCCTCCCGGAGGAAGAGAATTCCCTCCCTCTCCCCCCTCCCTCTTTTTTCATAACATATTATTTATGTCTGACAGACCTCCTTGAGACAAATGGCTGCCACATGGAGAGAGGAAGGGAGAGCTCTCTGTCTCTCTCCATCTCTCTCTCTCTCTGTCTCTCTCTCTGTCTCTCTCTCTGTCTCTCTCCCTCTCTTTCTCTCTCCCTCACCCTGTCTCTCCATCTCTCTGTCTCTCTCTCTCTCTCTCTCTCTCTCTCTCTCTCTCTCTCTTTCTCTCTCCCTCACCCTGTCTCTCCCTCTCTCTCTCTCCCTCTCTCTTCTCTCACCCTCTCTCTCTCCCTCTCTTTCTCTCTCTCTCTCTCTCTCTCTCTCTCTCCCTCCCTCTCTCTTTCTCCCTCCCTCCTCCCTTTCTCCTCTTATCATTTTTTCCCTAATATAATATGCAAAAATATCAATCATTGATCATGTTTTGGTGTGTGTGTGGGTGTGTGTGTGTGTGTGAGGAGTCCTGGAGGGCTTTGGGACCGATCTGCACAGGTGAGCAATCATACCTGAGTAAGAGTGCGTTCCCTCGAGTGATCCATCCATTTCTGCCCAGTCATGTCAAGTGGCATATCCTCATCAACACTCTCAACCAATCAGAGAGAGACAGACTCAGTCCCAGAAACTCTCTGAGCATCCGTTCCAAACTCGTCACTCAACGGAAACATGGGACACGATTGGTCAATAAAACACCCATCATTTCACATCGTCACGGTGACTCACTGAGAGCGTGGGAGCTTGGACAGGCGGTTTGCAGCCGAGCTGTGTGCCAGTACAGTAGTATCATGATCCATGTACAGGCACCAAGGTGGCACAAGCGTACTACAACACAAACACAGCCACTGTTGACCCTCATACAGGAAGTCCTTGGCCGGTTCGAGGATGTAATGTTGACACAACGTGTCGCCCGGGTTAAACAGCATTGCCCTCGTCCTCATTTCCATAGAAGGTAGAGCAGCATAGGGCAACAGAAAGCACCTCCTCACCCCCCCACCCCCCCACCTCCTCCTCACCCCCCCCACCCCCTCCTCACCCCCCTCCTCACCCCCCTCATCCCCGCCCCCTCAGAGTCAAACTGTCTCTCATATCTGGTCCCTGAGGGAGCAGCTGGCCGTTCAAGTCCCCTCCAGACCAACCCCCCCTCTCCTCCCTCCCTTACCCCTCTTCCTCCCCCTCCCTCTCTCGCCCCCTCGTTCCTCCTGTACTGGATCTCCTTCCTTCTTTCCTTCCTTTCTTCCTTCCTCCATCTCTCCTCTAATAGCTCCTTGTTCCTGCTGGAAAAAAAACGGGCTGCTCACAGAGCAACATTAAAAACAGGAATAGGGAAATTGTAAACAGGAGGTTTTTGGCCCTAAAGGCAGAGCAGAAGGCAGCCCTCGGAGGCCTACTTCTGGCTAAATGCAGAAACAGACCTGGGGCTGGGGGACTGGGAGGCTGGGGGACTGGGGGGCTGGGTGACCGGGGGGCTGAGGGGCTGGGGGGCCTGAGGGGCTGAGGGACTGGGGGGCTGGGGGCTGGGTGACCGGGGGGCTGAGGGCTGGGGGGCTGAGGGACTGGGGGGCTGGGGGCTGGGTGACCGGGGGCTGGGGGGCTGGGGGGAATTCAGCGGCAGGCAGCGGGAAGTCTTCGACGGCGCCCTGCTCTTCTTCTGTGACTGGAAGCTTAAAAAAAGAGATCCCCGCCCTGGCTTGACGGCCAGGGGAACCCTCTCCCCTCTCCTCTCCCCTCTCCTCTCCCCTCTCCTCTCTCCTCTCTCCTCTCTCCCCCCCTCCCCCCTCCCCCCTCTCCCCTCTCCCCTGTCTCAATCACGGCAGAGGTGGGCGGCGGAGAGACGATGATTCGTCAAACTAGACGGGAGAGCGGTGAAGCCGCCTAAACACAGACGCCGGTCTTGTCTACGACCGGTACCCGGCCCCGGACCTCTCCGGAAGAGGACCTTACGGCCAACGTAAACACGGGCTGATTAGAGATTAATACGAAGCAAGCAGCAAGCTCTGATTTCTCCAACCTCTCATCATATCATCCAATATCCTTGATTATAGACACTCTATATCACCCTGTCAGACTGAGATGCAGGATACATAAATATTAAACCTTTCTGTCAGACTCACTGAGCTTTCTGCTGGAAAAAAGACACCCCTGAGATAGATTTAGTTCTCTCTCTGAGTATTGAAATATCTAACAATAACAAACGTTTGTCATGGTGAGAGGAGCGGTAATGGCTGCTGCAAGGCTGATGAGTTCAGTCGTGAGACGTACTTGTACTTGTAACCTTTTGAGAGTCAGGACGCATATCTCCACCGAAACGGTGAGTCATTCAGTTGAGTCATTCAGATGATCCGATTGAATTCTTACAAATTTGAATCAGATCTGAGACCAATCGAAACGCTCGTAGTGTCAAAAACCAACCCTGTTCTTACCCTTTCATCATCTAAAGTAAAGTTTACAGATGTAGTTTTCTGTAGTTTACCCCAGTTGAGAGCACTTTACAAGAAAACTGCACAGTAGATGTTTAATAAGAATCCCTTTAAACACGATTCCATGAAAAAATTGCTGAATTGCTTTGGCCGATGCGTTACTGTACATTTGACCTGTGTCCTGTCCGATTTTCCTCCATCTAATCTTGGCCGGTGTGACTGCTATAGATAGGTGTGTGCCACAGCAGGAAGCAGGAAGTGTCTCTGTGAGACCCACATCAGGTCATGTGATCTGGACACACACATACACTCTCACACACACAAGCACACTCTCACACACACACACACACTCTCACACACACACACCTGTGAAAGGTGTACGGACGCTTTCCGTGGTGAGGTTGCTGTTTAGGCTGCAGGTGGCCCCATTTTGACGATTTACTGTCGGGGGGGGGCGGGGGGGGGGGGGGTGGAGGTAGGGGGGGGGGGTTAAATCCTTTCATGAGCGGTATCGAATACCCCTTTGAGGGCCTCCCACTCTTCAGTCCCTTCATCTCTCTCTCTTCTCCTCTCCTCCCCCCCACTCTCCCTCTCTCTCTCTCTTCTCCTCCCCCCCACTCTCTCTCTCTCCCTCTCTCTTCTCCTCTCCTCCCCCCCACTCTCTCTCTCCCTCTCTCTCTCTTCTCCTCTCCTCCCATTCTCTCCCCACACTGTCTCTCTCTTTCTCTAAGCATAACTGAACTTTCCATTTACCTCTCTCTCTCTCTCTCCCCTCTGTCTCTCTCTCTTTCTTTGCTCTGTGCTTTGAACTCCCAAAACTGCTCTTTGAAGACGTGTCATAAAAACACTCTCTGGTCCCGGTCCAGTCTCTTTGATGGGGTTTGTCACTTTGTAGGAAGCTCTGAACCTTCCTGTGTAGACGGGCCAGAGTGTCTGGCCTGATCATGGATGAGGACCAACCAGGAACCAGAGGTTTCCTCCGTGCCCGGGCCAACCCAGGAAACAGCATCCCATCCCGGGCTGGAGAGCAGCGACGGTGCCTCCCCGACCACCATCACCCATCGTGCTTACCAGGGGAGAATGTCCAGCTGCGTTCAGGGCACCATCCACCTGAGCTGTGGGAGGAGGAGGAAGAGGACGACCTGAGCAGTGGAGGGGAGGAGGAAGAGGACGACCAGAGCAGTAGAGGGGAGGAGGAAGAGGACGACCTGAGCAGTAGAGGGGAGGAGGAAGAGGACGACCTGAGCAGTAGAGGGAGGAGGAAGAGGACGACCTGAGCAGTAGAGGGGAGGAGGAAGAGGACGACCTGAGCAGTGGACGACTCTGTTCCACAGGGATTTGGTTGCAGCAAGATTTTCTTTTTAACTGTAAAATCCCATTTTGTTATTTGTCTTAGGTTTCCAACAACGGTTGAACAACTGTAGTCGCTAGACAAGTTGGCTGAGCAGTCGCAGTCTGCGACTAGCAACTCTTCTCGGGTTCAGACCCGAGGAGGGGTGATAGTAAGAGAGAGAAAGAAAGACAGCAAGAGAGAGAGAGAGAGAAAGACAGAGAGAGAACCTCACACACCTC
Organism: Osmerus mordax; assembly: GCF_038355195.1. NCBI lineage: Eukaryota > Metazoa > Chordata > Actinopteri > Osmeriformes > Osmeridae > Osmerus > Osmerus mordax. The sequence continues at coordinate 4,742 of NW_027120646.1, forward strand.
TCTCTCTCTTCTGACCACACACACACACACCTCTCTCTCTTTTCTGACCACACACACACACACCTCTCTCTCTCTCTCTGACCACACACACACACCTCTCTCTCTCTTCTGACCACACACACACCTCTCTCTCTCTTTTGACTTCACACACCTCTCTCTCTTCTGATGTCTTTTTCTCTACATCCACCACGGCAAATGCTTGATTTGTTTTTTATTCTTTCATCGTCATGATCGATGCGCCTCTGAGGGTTGAAGTCAGACAGTGTCTGATGTTGTAACCAGGCTGAAGCACACCCGTTTACTCCCCCGTCGGGGGTGTGGAGGTGGGGGGGAGAGAGGTCCTGACCACCCAGGACCCCCGTGGAGGGAGAGCCCTCGAAAAACTTGGGATGAACATTTGTTGAATGAAAAAAACAAACCAAAATGGAGGAGGGAGTGAGAGGTGGGAAGGTCAAAGAAGAAACAGCAGTACAGGAAAGAGGGAGGAGTGAGAGGAAAAGGCTGGGTGGGGGGGGGTAGGTGACGGTAAGCGTGGGCAGGATGGTGTGGATTTAAAGGAGGGAGTCAAGAAGGGAAGGCGGGTGTGTGATCCTGAGGGGGGGAGGGGGGGGGGAGGGGGGGGGACAACGAGTGTATAGGGAGGGTCGGTGTGGGGACTGGTGACGTCAAATACCACGTAGAGGATGTGACACAACTGTGAGCGGGGGGCGGGGGTGGGGGGGGACAGGAAAGCAACTGGGTACAAAGTGTACTTGTGGACACTTGCGGCCTCGCTCCACTCAGGCAGGAAGGAAGGAAGCAAGGAAGTAGGGAAGAGGAGGGACTGGTGGCCACCGGGCTGGTCGCCGGGCTGGCCGCCGGGCTGGCCTATATTTAGCCTGAGAGGGTGGAGAGGGTGGAGGACAGTGGGGTCAGGACCAGGATGTGTTCATGTCAGTTCAGACTGCTGCTGGAAGTCTGCTCCAAGAATAATCAAGACTCTGGCTTTCGTGGCTTCCTGGGATATAACAGTTGTTTTAGTGACTCACTGGTCCTTTGAGGTAACTTTGGGGATGATAATGAAGATTATTTTATTTTTTTACATTTGATTCCTAGGCGACGGTTACAATTCAATTTCTCTGTCGAAATACAAGCATTTTCTCTCAAAGTATCAGGTGTGTATTCTTACAATCGACAAAAGATCTGTTTCCAAGTGTCGTGACCAGACGGGGTTTGGGTGGACATGGTGAAGGCTGACCTGAGACCAGGCTGGGTTAGGCTGACCTGAGACCAGGCTGGGTTAGGCTGACCTGAGACCAGGCTGGGTTAGGCTGATCTGGTGTGCCTAGGATCTTGATGCTTCATGTTGTTTCAGGTGGCCAGCCTCCCACCCAGCCCCCACCCCAGCACCCCTCAGCCCCGTCCAGCCCCCCCTCCCAGCCCCCACCCCAGCCCCCCTTCCAGCCCCCTTCCAGCCCCCCCCTTCCAGCCTCCCTCCCAGCCCCCCCCCAGCCCCCTTCCAGCCCCCCTCCCAGCCCCCAGCCCCCCTTCCAGCCCCCCTCCCAGCCCCCCAGCTGGTCATAGGAAGTATCCCCCAGGTGGGATTGGCGGCTCATTAGCCTCATCAAAGATGCCACTTCCCCCTCTGGGAAAACTAGCACACACTCACGCACACACACACACTCACGCGCACACACACTCACACACCCACACACACACTGTGGTCTTTACCTGGCTCATTCACAGCTAATCTGACTGATATACAGGATGTGGGTCTCCATTAGAGAAGAGAGGAGGAGGAGTGGAGGAATGGAGGGAGGGAGATGGGGGTAGGGGTAGGGGGAGGGGGGAGCCTGAAATCAGATTAGCCTGATCAGCAACCCCACTCTACCCACACATTTCATTCACAAGGGTCCATTAATACATTTTAATTTAAATTTTGCTTCCTTCATTTGGTGATTGGTCATAACTGCTAGTATGTCGTCAGATCTCGGGTCAGTTCCTTTCGACAACCCTCCAAGTGTTTTTAAGGCGCGTCATTCCCCTAAATCATGGAATTTCATCTTCAGAAAACAGTCGTCACTCTGGAGAACGCATGCAGCATCACACAAGTATCCCCTTCCTCCCTCTCCCTCCCTCTCCCTCCCTCTCTTCCTCCTCCCCTTCAAACTGCTGGCTCATAGGAAGCAGTTCTGCTGAAGTCTGAGGTGTCTTCCTGGTCAGGGTTTATTTTAGCCGTTAGCCTGTCAGCGAAGGCCTTTTGAGGCTGCACAGTGCTGATGTTCACCCCAGCGAGGCTGGGCCCTGGCTGCTGAATCAGGAGTTAAATATAGCCCTGCTACTGCTGGCGGAGGTGGGGGAGGGGCAGAAGGAGGAGGTAGGGGAGAAGGAGGAGGTGGGGGAGGAGGAGAAGGAGGAGGTAGGGGAGGAGGAGGAGGAGGAGGTGGGGGAGAAGGACGTGGGGGGGGGGGGGAGGAGGAGGTGGCGGAGGAGGAGGAGGTGGTGGGGAGGAGGAGGAGGTGGGGGAGGAGGAAGAGGCAGTTGTGGCTCCATGCTAGCGAAGCTAACGAAGGTCATCTCACGTCTGGATGAGTGCTGAGGGGGGCAGTAAATGCCAACTCCCTTCCTCTCTGCATAGCCTCCTCGTCTCCACACACACACACACAGACACACACACACAGACACACACACACACCCTTGTATGCAACAATTCCATTACCTATGTGAGTGTCCACACAGTTTGGTATAACTAACCAGCTATTGGTGAGCCACACAGTTTTGGCCAGTGTGCTTGTCTTCTACATGCTAATGTTCGACTTGATATTGTGTCTAATTCCAGCCGTGTAATTACTACCTCGTCTAGTCTGGGCTGGACTCAGCCTCTGCTGGGGCTGCAGTTCAGCAGCAGAGTGGATGTGGAAGGGACCACGGTTAGGCTGAGGAGGCCGAACCACACGTGCAGAGTAAATATGAAACACACACATTTGCCATTCGCGCACACGTGAAAACCCCCTCACACACCAGCACACAGACGACCGCAGGGCAAGACGGTGCTCACACAAGCCACCCAGTCTATCCATAACCCCCCCTCACACGACCCACACACACTAACAGAAAAACATTCTGTGTGTGTGTGTGTGCGTGTGTGTGCAGTCGTTTGCACTTGCCTGCGATACACAGTAAGAACAACAGTCTTTGTAGTGGGTCCCTAGAGCCAGGAACCTCCAAGTACCCCTCCATGGGAAGCCCCCCCCTCCATCCTGCCCCCTCCGTCCTGCCCCCTCCACCCCTCCGTCCTGCCCCCTCCACCCCTCCGTCCTGCTCCGTCCTGCCCTCTTTGGGACCCCCAGAGTCAGCTCCTCTTTGTGTTGTATTACAGGGGTGGTTGGGGGGGGGTCACTTTTAGGGGTGTATGAATGATATGTGCACACAGCTTCGTGTGGAATGCTACAATGTGAGGTGTACTGCCCCCCCACACACACACACACCCTTACACACACCCCTAGCCCCCCCCCCACACACACACACCCTTACACACACCCTAGCCCCCCCCCCACACACACACACCCTTACACACACTCCTAGCCCCCCCCACACACACACACCCTTACACACACCCCTAGCCCCCCCCCCCACACACACACACCCCCTTACACACACCCCTAGCCCCCCCCCCCCCACACACACACACCCTTACACACACCCCTAGCCCCCCCCCCCCACACACACCCTTACACACACCCCTAGCCCCCCCCACACACACACACCCTTACACACACCCCTAGCCCCCCCACACACACACACACCCTTACACACACCCCTAGCCCCCCCCCCCACACACACACCCTTACACACACCCCTAGCCCCCCCCACACACACACACCCTTACACACACCCCTAGCCCCCCCCCCCACACACACACACCCCCTTACACACACCCTAGCCCCCCCCCCCCACACACAACACACCCTTACACACACCCCTAGCCCCCCCCCCCACACACACACCCTTACACACACCCCTAGCCCCCCCCCACACACACACACCCTTACACACACCCCTAGCCCCCCCACACACACACACCCTTACACACACCCCTAGCCCCCCCCCCCACACACACACACCCCCTTACACACACCCCTAGCCCCCCCCCCCACACACACACACCCCCTTACACACACCCCTAGCCCCCCCCCCACACACACACACACCCCCTTACACACACCCCTAGCCCCCCCCACACACACACACCCTTACACACACCCCCCCCCCCCCACACACACACACACACCCTTACACACACCCCTAGCCCCCCCATGACAGTCACGCTCAACGATGGTGCTCCCCCCTGGAGAGGAGGGTTCAGCCAGGTCCTGTCAGCATTCTGAATACAGGTCAAAGGTCATCTTCCACCAGGGTCCGGCTTTGCCCCCTCATCACAGCATGGGAGTGTGGGTACCCTGTCACTGGTCCGCCACTGGTCCCAGCTTTGCCCCTCATCACAGCATGGGAGTGTGGGTACCCTGTCACTGGTCCGCCCACTGGTCCAGCTTTGCCCCCTCATCACAGCATGGGAGTGTGGGTACCCTGTCACTGGTCCGCCCACTGGTCCCAGCTTTGCCCCCTCATCACAGCATGGGAGTGTGGGTACCCTGTCACTGTCCGCCCACTGGTCCCAGGATGACTGAAATAATTTAAATAGTTTAAATAGAAACCTGTTGTGCGATTGCAATGTTTGCTTGGATACGTACAAAATACAGACATTGGATCCAGGTGTATAAATATAACAATGCATATATATTAGAATGTTTAAAAACAGTATAGCGTGGAATAACATTCTTACTCTATCACATTTCACCATTTTATTCTAGGTCGTAATATTTTGGTTAATGCGAATGTGCTGAAGAAGGATTGGGCCGACATCTGGCCTCATTAAGGTGTAACACTTCACCTAGCCATCAAACTCTTTATTTTGATGGTTGCACACACTGACACACACACACACACACACACACACACACGTGAGCACACATACACACAACCCACTAAAACACACACTCTCGTTCATCCTCTTCCTCCCGCTCAACCACATAGCCCTGTCTGCTCCAGAGCTCACAAACACACCTCCTAAAAGACCTGCTTCTGCAGCACCAGGAAGTCAATATTTGATGAGTTGAAACTACCTGTGCCTGTGTTTGAGGTGTGACTGACTGCCATGGCTTTTGAGCCCTCAGCATCTCAACAGGACGGTCACAGGCAGACACAACAAGCACCTGCATTGTTGTTTATGTGACGGCTGTGCTGTTGTTTGCCGGAGTGAGATGTTTATTCTGAAACGTCACGTATGGCTGCTGGTGATGTTAGCTCGTACTTGTTAGTGTAACTCCCGTGTAACCATCGGAAAAACAAATGACGTGGTTTGTGTTTGTATGGTTTCGCCTGTCGAATAGCCTACAACAGACTCAAATTCTGTCTTGAAAAAAATAATACAGCTTTCGATGCTTTTGTGACGGTCATCCTGACAAGGAACAATATGCACATTTTAACCAGGAGTTCAAGCAACCAGCTCATCCATGTTTCCTAGACACACAGTTGTGGAAAACTTAGTGGGCGTCAACAGGAACAAACCAACCTCACTAGAGAAAAAACATGTGTTTGTGTAGAACGATCTTTAAGGCATCGCTGTTTTTTTTCCTCTGAGAAACTAGGCAAACATGACAAACCTACCAAAATACCAAGCTGCATCTTTCAACAAATGACAATGACAACAAATGTTTAAAAAAATATATATGATTGACTGATCAGAAAAACTGAATGGTATTATGCCCTTGACCAAGTCCTCACAAACAACTGCGATGTGTAGGTTTAAAAATATAGGTGTGGTTGTCATGGAAATCAGTGCTGTTTTGGGGGGGATTAACCTTTGACAGCGTTTGAAAGCCCAAACTGGGCGCTATTCTGCGGTGGAGGGGCAGACAGTAGGATGTTAAGAAGGAAATTCACACTAATTTCCTTCTTGCGGTTTCGGTACAAGTCGGCAACATCCTGTCCCTTTGTGAATCCTGCCTGCCCTAATGCTGGATGCGTTTCAGTGTAGGCGTCATAAACTCGTCTCTGTACTGCGCGAGAGACGGAACTCAAACAACAATTGTTGTATCAGGAAAGATCGGAAATACCCCAAGTGTGAATAGAAATAGTAAGAGAATGCGTAATTATCTAAAAATTGCCTTTTAAGATTAAATCAAAACCTCGTTTCAGTTGTGTGGACTATCTGCCACATAGGCCTAAAATATTCAGTGTCTTTGTTTAATTAAGATTGGAGATAACACTGGCAATATCAACTCATATTATTGAATCCAAATTAGACAATGATCTTAAATTGTATTTTGTAAAGATGCCAACGTTTAAGATTATATGTGGGTAAGACACATTGACAATTAGAGTTTAACAAACAGATTTCGCGGTATACACAGATTACAAGACCATAATAGCTACATTCCTCATCAAACATTTGATAAACCGGTTTGTGCTCCTACAGTACACAGTTCTAAATGATGGCGATGGCTCGGACATATGGTGAGTATTGAAGAAATTAGCATTCTTTTTCAGGTAACAGGGCCCGTAGGAAACACGAATGAGTGAATGCATACATAAATAACTAGCGTGGCGTGAGGCACATAACCGCCTCATTCATGTAATCCTTTCTGACATTGCCCTTGTGACGAAAAGCCCCCGATTCTTCCATTCATAAAATCGTGGTACCACGCTTGCGCAATGAAATTCGGAGTCCTCCCATTCATAAAAATGTAACCCCCCGCATTTGAGCCCCGAGACGCTCTGCCCTCCCATTCACAAAAAAAATCTGTCGAGGCATCTGCGCAGTACGTCTTTTACCCTCCCATTCATAAAAACCCATTTCCCCCTGTAGTTGCAACATCGTATCAAAAAGCCCGTGTCTTCACCGCAGTAGGATACGCAGCGAGTGGACGGTGTTCAACAATTCTTCTCTCAATGGTTTAGAAGTCTACATGGGAGCATAATCTTGCATTGGAATATAGGCTACGTGCGGACGTCATGCTGAATACAGAAATGCGCTGCTTAAACTGAAAAAGTAAGTTAACACCTGGGATTTATAATAACGTTTTCGTAATAGTTCATGATTTTAAGTAGGTCGCTTTGATGGAGCATTAGTATAGGCGGATTTCGTTTCGCCTCCCCAGTTTTGTGGTGCGGTGGAAAAAAAACTCGCTCCCTTGCAACAAGCTGTTTCCATATTGCACTTTGTGTCAATGTTTAACCACGGACTAATTCCGTGTTGGTTGCGAGCGAAGATGATCGTGCGAGTTGATGAAATTGCTAATTCATTGGGCTACCTCAAAACGGATTTGACTTGATATCGTTATAAATATCCATGTTTAGCCTATAGACTACACAGAAGAAGATTAACGTCGTGGATAGAGATGGTCCTCGAGCGACCCCCCCCCCCCCCCCCCCATAGGCTACAGCTTGTACATTACTGAGGATCGTTGCGTGACGCTTCTCTGCAGCGCGAGCGCTGGGCAGGCACATCGTGTGCATATGTCAGGTGGTTTGACCATCTCCTTTCCTCTTCATATCTAGGCTTATCATCTTTCGATGGCATTGATAAGCCTCAGATTGACAGTCTTACGTCAGGAAGACTGGGTTAATGCTTTGGCGTGTGTTTCTCACATTTAGACGATATTATCCAAAGCGACTGGATACGAATCCGTGGCTATTACGATTGTGGTGTTTATATATCACTACTCACAGCCCAATCAGATGCGATCATGTAATTGTATCTGTCATTTAAATCATAAAGGTTTGTTCCCCATTTTCTTACGTGGAACGGTTGCTGTGTCGCGTCGCCAGTGTTTTAATGACTCAGTGCCGGTCCCACACCGAGGGGCGGGGGACACTGGACGGTCTACGGGGGACACTGGACGGTCTACGGAATCAATACGGTGCTTAAATTAGACTAGATGATCGCCAGTTTTTTCACACTTTGACAGAAATGTGGCAACAAGTTTGTCTCTAATATCGCTTGGTTTTGCAGCGTCGATGAACCCAGAAAAGCCCTCGACCTATAAAAACATAGGATACATTTCTCGATATGAATAACCTATTTATGACATCACCGTTTAACAAAGAAATACTTATATGTAAGACATAGCCTATATCGATCAGCAGTGAGCTTGCATCATGAACGATATATCTCGCTGACAATTTTTGTCTCCCAGACTTTTTATAGATTACAGTTTATCTTGTGATCGTAAGAACATTCTGTTTTCTAATGATCAAACGTAAAATCAGGAATTAACCATATCCTGTAAATGTGGCTACTTTGGTTTGTAACATATATTTCAACTGTCTGTCACGCGACATGTGTCTCCGTCATTATAACAACCGTGAAATAACCATTGAAATAACCTATTATGCAGTAAACACGAAACACATTTTTACATTATTTGGCTACTCATTCATGTTTTGTGAATGGGATCTGACGGTCTATATTTACGGCCTAGCATATTTTACGAGCCGGTGGATCATTCACAAAAAGCTCCAGTCCCAACCCGTTCCTTTCGGCTTTCATTCACAAAGATTAGCTTTCTAGATGACTACAGACATGTTATGTATTCGGTTGCTGTTGGTTCAGGGACCTAGTCTTCTTTTTAATATAAAAACGAGCACATATCTGGGTCATGAAGTTGATTGGAATCAAGGTTATTCTTTGACAAAGTAAATGTCATATATATATATATTTGTCATTAAATGTCAGATCAGGGCCTATACAATACATCGACTTGCATGTAGGCTACATCAGAAAAAAATGTGAATGGTTATTTTCTCCAGTATCCTTTATGCACATTAAATGAGATGTTTGAAGCTGGTCTGTAGTATAAAGTCTACCAGGCACTCTGATGCAATACAGAACAATAGAAAACCCTGCTTATAAAGATTCCACAGAAGGCTTATTATACAGGGTTAACTTTAGAATCCTTGGTGTTCCTTCTAGGCTCCAGAAGTGTCATACGGAACTGTAAAGATTCCAAAACGGATCTGGGAGCATTTTAGCCTTTACAATCTAGAATGTAAATGCAGGTTTGGAATTATGGGGGGCTTGGGGGGGGTTTGACCCCCCTAATTAAGACTTGGACCCCCCAAAAGAGGTAAAAACAACAGATTGGGGGAGTCGATACACGTTTTGTAGATGGTGGATCCCTTTCAACAGAGAACGATTTGAAATCTTAGACGAGTCTAGTGTCTTGATCCAGATTTGGATACCCTGTCCCAAAATTAGGTTAGATAGATATTGTGTTTCTTATGCCAGTTCTGATAGTCTAAGATGTATATGTTTTCATTGGGATGTACTGACGAGATATGATTTCCTTTCCTGCCGACTGAAAGATCGCTTTATCCTCTCTTCCACTATTGTTCCGAAGACAATATCCCATATTTGTCTGGACAATCCAATTCTACAGTTTATTACATGCTATTCTAGTTTTATTGCCCTGTGTGCGGGGTTGTTGCAGCTGTTCTGACCTTCCTGTGCCTCCCTCCCCCCCACCTCCAACCAGGCCGGCTGGACGTTGAACTGTGTGCTGCATGAGGGACGCCAGTCTCCAGATGGAGTCCAGGGTTCCCCAGCACATCCCAGGGGTGTCTCCCTCCCTCATCTCCCAGCCTCTGCTGGACAGCATGGTGCCCTACGGACGCCTCCAGCACCCCCTCACCATCTTCCCCATCGACCAGATGAAATCGTCCCACGTGGAGAACGACTACATCGACAGCCCCGCCGTCGTGTCCCAGCAGCCGACCAGCCAGAAGGCCTCCCAGCGGGCGCTGCCCCAGCACCACCCCCAGGAGAGCCTGCTGGGCGCCCCGCACCCCCACCACCCCCACCACCACCTGGGGCGCTGCGAGCCTCACCCTCACCCTCACCACGACGCCACCACCCACCCCTGGATCTCCTTCAGCGGGAGGCCCAGTTCCATCAGCAGTAGCGGCAGCACCTCCTCGGACCAGAGACTTCTGGACCACGCCGCCCCCAACCCCGTCGTGGACCTCCACCCGGCCACCATCAACACCCGAGCCCCCGGCTCGGAGCCCAAGGTCCTAACCTCCTCCTCCTCCACCTCCTCCACCTCCTCCACCTCCTCCTCCAAGGCCCTGGACCTAAAGGCTGCGGCAGTGGGCCAGCCAGAGGGCACGGCGATCCCCACCTCCCCGGCGGAGAAGAGGCACCGCCTTCTGTGCGAGAGGTGCGGGAAGTGCAGGTGCACGGAATGCACCTTGCCCAGGGCGCTGCCGTCCTGCTGGGTGTGCAACCAGGAGTGCCTGTGCTCGGTGCAGAGCCTGGTGGACTCAGCCACCTGCATGTGCCTGGTGAAGGGCGTCTTCTACCACTGCACGGAGGACGAGGACGACGAGGGCTCCTGCGCCGACAGACCCTGCTCTTGTTCCCAGTCCAACTGCTGCGCCCGCTGGTCCTGCATGGCCGCTGCCTCCCTGGTCCTGCCCTGCCTTGTCTGCTACCTGCCCGCCATGGGCGTGGCCAAGCTGTCGCAGAGGTGCTACGACAGCGCTAGGCGGCCGGGCTGCCGTTGCAAGGCGCCCCAGCAGGCGTGCAAGAGCGGGGAGGCGGGCGCGGAGAAACAGCAGCAGGCCTCGTGATACGTGAAGGTGTGCGGCCTTAGCTCCAAGCTTGTTCTGGAGAGGACGATCCCTCCCGCCTTATAGCCACCCACCCACCCACCTACCCACAGACCCTGCTCTTCCCCCGGGACTTCTCTGATACTATGGTACTTGCATCCGGGATCCGACTCTGTACCCGGGTGTGGTTGTCGTCGACGAGACGGCACCAGCCGGAGTGGGCCAGGTGGATGGATGGTGGTGGAGGCTGCCAGCCCCGCCCCCTGACCTTCCCCTCCCCCCCCCCCCCCGATCCCCTATTTTCTCCTCCAATAGAAGCCCATCCTTTAGGTGGGAACGGAATGGTGGACTACTGTTGTGTTTCTGAACGGGCTGAATGCGTAGGTCACCGTCCCTCCCTCTCTCAATGCTCAGTCTGTGCCCCATCGCTTCAGTCCTGACGGGGCGAAGGGCGAACCGTCGAAGAGAACCGCTCTGGTCCAAAGCAACACTCCCCTCCTTCCCTGCCCCCCTCCTCAAAAAGTCCCAAACTGTCAGTACCCAGAGTAGTTTAGGACGTCGGTCACATCGAATGATCAGTCATATTCCGCCCCGGTGTATGGCTTTAAGAACCCACACGTCTTCCTCTTGTTGGCTTGATGTTTTAAGAGCGTTTTAAGGTGACAAGTAGAGAGGCAACATTGTGTGGCTTTGGCAACACTCCATGTCCGTTTTTTATATATATATATATAAGTATATACATATTCTCACATGTTCTCTAGTCGGCAATGGCAGGTTATAGATTCCATGTGGGAGATAATCACATTCAACGTCCCTATATTGGGACTAAACATGCTAAAGATGCTAACGCCATTAAGCTAGCTTTCACGAGATCACCTCAGAGAATGCATGTGTGTTCATGCTCTGCATGGTCTAGTGTAATGGTTAACCCCAGTGCTAGATGTTGATGTCGTAGAGAAACTGAAAAAAAGGAAGAAAAAAAATGAAAAACACAACCTTCTCAGGGATTGCAGGAGCTCTTCGTGAGTATAACTTGGCCTAGCACGATAAAACTGCCTAAAAGCCTAAGGGGCTTCCCTTTGCACACCAGGCAAAGAACAGTTTTAGAGAAAAAAAAAGGGCAAAAAGGCAATTGTGAATTATTTAACTCGAGTAAGCTAAGAGCAGAGAGAACGGCCAGCAGAACGTAGTGATAAGAATGCGGAGAAGGTACAGTGAAGTTGTAGTAGTGTTGTGTCTAGCCAGCCTTAGTTCAAATCAAACCTGCCACTTGCACAACCTTTTCAAATGAAGCGCACCCCTTAGAATGGATTTAAAGCACAGTGTCAAGTACCAATGCTAAGTGTATTTGACCTAATTCTGTGAACTACTTTTAGTCCACAATGTATCCCTCCTCCTTCCTCAAATTCTAATTATTTCGCTACAGAGTTTGTCTCATAGAAGATAACTATCTTTGTTTTCACAACGTCTTTTTTATTGTGGCTTGCATGATATTCCTAGGACTTTGCCAAAGGAGTAGTGTAGCTTGTTTTCCGTCTGAAGGGTCACAGTTATTATGCACTCTCGCCAAATGGTTAGATGGCAGTTGCTCTTAAAGGTACGGTACCCCTTTTTTCGCAGTTTGCGGCCTTTTGGCATACAAATGATAGTCACTGTCTCTATATAGATTTTTTCTTCATTTTTCTTTCACTTCGGTTAATTTCAAGGTCCCCCACGAACATAAGTACCCTCACTTGCTAATCCCTGTACTTGTATTGTTGCACAAAGCTGAAAACACACAGGAAAAAAACACTGTCCTTAGTTTTGAATGTATAAGGCAATATTTTCAATTGTTTGCAATTCAATCCAAGAGAAGGTGCCAAAAGTGAGAATTATTGTGAGGCTTTGGAAAGCCAGTTGGGAAAATTGCAAATGTTTTGACAATATGTTGGAAATAGACCTTTAGCAGGTCAGACGTTCTTACTGTAAATAGTTTCAAGACAATTGTCTTATTTAGAAGAATTTTAAATGTCCTTGAAAAAATGCATGGTACATTATAACTACAATTCAGTACAAAATACATAGAGATACATTAGATATATATTTTGGGGGTAAAAGTGTTGAGGTCGAGGGGAGAGGGGGGGATGGGACAGTCTTTCTATCAAAAGCACTTGATTTCGAAAAGTGTGCCCGGGCAATAAAAATACCTCTGTTTATGCGGTCCACACCTCGTACGCAAAGCAGAGCCAGAGCTAATTCCCAGTTTCTCCCCTCTCAACTGTGGACTCACTGAAGGAATACAATCTCAGTCTATCCGGATCAACCCATTTCCTGGCTGCTGTTTGTGCTCAGTGTTGCAACTCTCTCTCTCTCTCTTTCTCTCTTTCTCCTCCTTTCTCAAAGTCATACCCTGGCCTTGATTGACAAACACAGCTGCCGTGCATAAACTTGTCAAACCTCCGGCAGAAGGAAAGAGAAATTTCTCTCCCTCCACACACACATTCCATTCCATTTGGTTAAGAGAGGATCTCTGGCTTTCTCAAGTAGTTTTCTCCCATTCTGTCTCTCACCATGACCCGAGTCAAAATCCTCACTTCCTCAGTTACCTGTCATTACCCTATGGCTTGCTAGCTTGTTGAGGTCATTAATTATCACCTACAGTAACGCGCTGAACGAACCCTGCTGTTTTGGTTAGAATGCGGTGACGTAGGTCCCCTCCTTTGAAGTGGCACAACAAAATGTCCCCACTCAATCACAAGAACCATTACTGCTGGCTGATGCTATCCAATTCCTTTGCCATTGCAATGACAACTTTGAGGATTTTTAAAAAGTGCTTTGTTTTGTTTAAGTATAACGGAAAAAAATGATAAATCTCACATATAAAAGTTTCCCTTTATAGATATATTTATTTTGAAGTTCTATTTTATATAGTATTTATTTAGATGCCAACTTTTGTTTGTGAAGAAAGCTTATGTTGAAATGGAATGTACAATGACAATGGAAAATATATATTGTTAAATATAACTTTTCTGTGGTGTGTTTTCTTGTTTACCCATCATATTAATATAATAATAACATATTCAAAGAGTTGGTTGCTGTTATATATCAAGACAAAACCAACACATTACCTTTCAAATTGAACACATTAGTACATTAGCGTGTCATCATTCAAAAAATCTATTTTTTTGTTTACATTTACATTTAGTCATTTAGCAGACGCTCTTATCCAGAGCGACTTACAGTAAGTACAGAGACATTCCCCCGAAGCAAGTAGGGTGAAGTGCCTTGCCCAAGGACACAACGTCATTTGGTTTGCACAGCCGGGAACTTAATACTGTCAAGTAAGTATATTTATACAATGTACATATTTTACTCCTTTAGCAGACATTTCTATCCAAAGCAACATACAAATGGAGAAAATAGACAGTACCCGGATCAGAAGCGCAGCCAGGCAGTAAAGTCAAATGAATACTGAAGTCAAGTTCAAGTCACACACACACTCCACAGTACAGTTATTTAGTTCTGGTGGTGTGAAGTAGGGAGTTCTTGGTTGAAGGTTTGAGGTGAAAAACAGCCCAGAAACTGTTCTCTGAGGATGAAATTAAAACGGTTAATCACGTCAAAATCAGAACGCTTGGAGGGTTTCATGATTGTCACTTAAACTTGCTGGCTTCGCACGTTTCCGGCCTTGCTGGTTTGGACAGTAATATTGTCATATAAACCTGTAGTGAGCCACACGTCACTGCAGCCAGAACAAGCAGCTTGACCTTACATTTTCCGGAAAGAAAATATTACATAAGTTACGGCTAATAACTCACACACACACGTTCATAAGTTCCCTCCACACCAAAGGCCAATCAAAATGAAAGATTAGGCGTGTGGATGTGTGTGTGAATGAAAGATTAGGCGTGTGTGTGCGTGTGTGTGCGTGAATGAAAGATTAAGCGTGTGTGTGTGCGTACGTGTGCGTGTGTGTGTGTGTGTGTGTGTGAGAGAGACTATACTAAGTTAATCCCTATTTGGTTAAAGAAACATGAGACCTTCTAATTATCACTGACGGTTTACAGTCACGGTGTGACAGCAAGGGTTGGAGAGAGAGAGAGAGAGAGAGAGAGAGAGGGGAAGAGAGATAGAGGGGAAGAGAGAGAGAGAGGGGGGAAAGCGTTCCTTTTCCTTCACCCCTTTCTCCCACTTGGGCCCACCTGGATTGCTGTGCCCCCCCACCCCCCCAACGGCCCCCCCGGCCCCCCCTTCCGCCCTGATCATTTCCTGGGTGTTTACGCGTGCACCTGGGGGGGGGGGGGGGAAGGGGGGGTGGAGAGGTGCTGAGTTGAGTTCTTCTCCTGGCGGAAAGAATACTTCCTAACAGATGCCCCCAGGCCTCGGGGGGGGGGGGGGGGGGGGGGGGGTGAGGTGGGGGGGGGCTGCTTTGTTCCAACAGGTGAGATCTGAGAGGAACCATCCTGTTTACCTGCTTGTCAGTCACTGCCTCCACCTTATCCTGAGCCGGTACACACACCGAGAATACACACACACCGAGAATACACACACACAGAACACACACATACAGAACACACAGAACACACACACACAGAACACACACACACAGAACATACACACGTCCACCTCTACTCCACCCAACACCACACACCAGCCCTCTAGGAACCTCCAAGACCACCACACACACCTTCACCCAGAACCCAAACCACGGCACATGCCTGGTAGAGTAGAAAAATGGGTGTGTATAAACATGGGTGTGTATAAACATGGTATAAACATGGGTGTGTATAAACATGGCATAAACATGGGTGTTTATAATCATGGTATAAACATGGGTGTTTATAAACATGGTATAAACATGGGTGTGTATAAACATGGTATAAACATGGGTGTGTATAAACATGGTATAAACATGGGTGTTTATAATCATGGTATAAACATGGGTGTCTATAAACATGGTATAAACATGGGTGTGTATAAACATGGTATAAACATGGGTGTGTATAAACATGGTATAAACATGGGTGTTTGTAAACATGGGTGTGTCTCAGTGTGTTAGAGTAGTCTTGAAGGAACGCTATGAGCTGTTGTCAGGTGTCTTTGAGGAGGTCTTTGAGGAGGTCACTGTACAACGTCGTAAACAAGGTCGTCACACCCCTCCACACACAGGAAAACTCAACTGTCTAGGTTTTCTTTTCAGCCCACAAAGTAACAATCCTGATTTACTGCCGTTTCACGAGTTGAGTTATGTTACAAAAGGATTTGGATGAAAATTAAGTCAAGGAGACACTTGAGGGTAAGAAATTCGGATCGGAACAAATGTGACGTGACAGTGTGCTGTGTTCTCATGTGTACTCTGTTCAGAGATGGGACGTAACCAAGTACAAACACTTTGTACTTAAGTTGAATTTTCTGGCATCAGTACTTTACTTTCCATTTTTTTTTCTGACAGCTTTTTACTTTCACTCCTTAAATGTTTTACTTCACTTTACCTTACATTACTTTAGTTATACTGTTATCACACTGTTATCACACTGTTATTACACTGATTACACTGTTGTTACACTGTTGTTACACTGTTATTATGTTGTTATTACACTGTTGTTACACTGCTATTCCACTGTGATCACACTGTGATTACACTGTTGTTACACTGTTGCAGAGATGGGAAAATTATATTTCCATTTCTGCTGCTGTCCTTTCTGTGTTCCGTTGTTTTTAGAGGGAAGTTTGATGGAGCTGTTTGTGTTTAGCCTTTAGTTTAGCGAGTTAAACCCTTCCTTGTTGATCCGGTTCAAGTAAACGTCCCTTTCACAGACGTTGTGGATGACATACCGCCACAGTCCTCGCCACATCTGGTCTAGCACTCATCCCTCCCCCCCTCCACCCCTCCTCATCCCCCTCCTCTCCCTCTCTCTTCCTCTCTCTGTTTCTCTAAACTCTCCCTCCTGTTCCCCCCCTCTCTCTGTCTCTCTCTTCCTCTCTCGCCCAGTCTGTACAAGCAGTGAATACAGATGACATGCACTGGAGAGTCAAACAAAAAGTGCCTTGGAATGATTTGTGAGACCAGGGAATTGGAGGGGAGATGGTTGGGGCCTTTTCCTCCGGGACGTTTGCAGGTCTGCAGGAATGCACGTTCCTAGGGGAGGAAATGGCAAGTGCACGCTGTTTGGAAATGGAACCCTGACATTTCGACCTGCAGATTGCGAAAGTTGCTCTGTGTCCCTGTGAGCCCTGCTCTCTCTCTCTCTCTTTTTTTTATTTCTCTCTCTCTCTCCTTTCGCTCACTTCTCGTCTACTCGTTCTCTTCAATTCTTTCTCTTACTGTCTCTCTCTCGTTCTTTCCTGCTCCAATTTCTCTCTCTCTCTCTGTCTCTCTGTCTCGCTCTCTGTCTCTGTCTCTCTCTCTGTGTCTCCCTCTCTCTCTCTCCCTTTCTGTCTTTCTCTCTTTCTGTCTCTCTTCGGGAGGCGAGTGAACCAACATGTGACTGGAAGACTTCACACAGGAGGGACACACACTCTTCAACACTCCTTCAGTAAGTTTCCTTAAGAGACGAGAGAGGAGAGGAGCAAGTTGGGGTAACAGAAGGGGATGGGGGGGGGTGGAGGGTGGCGGGTGAGGAAAGTGGTGTGGTAGGCGGGAGGGAGAAGAGACAGGGAGAGATAGAGAGAAAGGGAGATGGATTTGAGAGCTCGCCAGGAAGTTTTCCGGGCTGCAGCGTGGGCCAGACTCCTGTTCTGCTGCGGGCCGCGAGGCTTCTGACGAAGGGGTCCGACAGCAAACAAAGAGCCACTGTCCTACATCACTTCCCCTCTGCCGAGGCCGTCCAGACCGGCCCTTATCAGCATTCACTCGCCCCCCCCTCCCCCCCCCCCCCCCCCCCCACGGGTGACCCTCACATGCTGCCTGCTGTAAAACGCTTCTCACAACGCCACAGAGGCCGGCAGGAGAGACACAGCACAGGTCCTGTTCCCAGCTCCGTCGCTGCACAGAGACTCGACACACACACACACACACAGCCCACACACACACACAGAGCCCACACACACACACACAGCCCACACACACACACACACAGAGCCCACACACACACACAGAGCCCACACACACACACACACACAGCCACGAGGGCTGGCTCTCGCGCACTGGCCTGCGGTTCTTCGCAGAGCAACAAAAAAAACGTTTGTTCCTGCTGTTTGAACCTGTCAATGAGTTCTGAATGTGTTGTGCAGGACTGTCTTGTGTATGAGAAAAATATACGTATCTGTTCGTACCAAACAGAAACCTCTGTAATTATAGCGATTTTTCTATTCGATCTATTCTATTGCGTTCAATTTGATTATTTACTGTTCTGATCTATTATATGCTGTTGTATTGTATTACATTCCGTACTGTTCTGATTTATTCGGCAAAACAAACTGGTGATTCCTAGCAGACAGGAATCTAAATGAACAGCTTGCGGCAGCTCCATGGACTCAGCATTCAGTTGTCTGGTGTTTGATACTGTAGGAAGTGTGGTGTCATCGCATGTTGTCTTTCCTCTCTGCAGGAATGTCTTGCGCCTGAGGGGAACATACATGTATAAAAGAACTGCAGAGATTCCCCTGACACACACACACACACACACGTGTACACTCACACACGCACACATTACACACACACTTCTTGTGCTGTGTGAAAACCAGCTCCTCTACTAAGCCCGTGTCCCCTGGGGCGATGAAGAGGCCAAAAGAGAACAGAACTGAACCCACCAAACTTGGCTCCCGACCCCACCGCGCCGAACACGCCCCCTTGGAACCAGGCTGCCGAGCATTCCTGGTGAGAGCGATGTCAAAGCCAAGCACTTCCCCTGGACCGCAGCCAGGGCAACCGCAATAACATTTCATACATATATCTCTCACACACAAACAGAACACTGTTGCAAAACACTGTTCTCTCTCTCTCTCTCTCTCTCTCTCTCTCTCTCTCTCTCTCTCTCTCTCTCTCTCTCTCTCTCTCTCTCTCTCCTCTCTCTCTCTCTCTGTCTCTCTCTCTGTCTCTCTCTCTCTCTGTCTCTCACACACTCTCTAACACTCTCTCTCTACCTTTCCCTCTCTCTATCTCTCCCTCTCTCCATATCTATCTTTCACTTCCTCCCTCCATCTCTCTCTCACCCACATTTGCACTCTTTTTGACTTGTCATGTTGTTTGCCAGGTAGTGTTGCAGTTCCATGGCGTATTCTGTTCTACAGAACAAACCCCTCTCGGGAATTCAAAAGAGGACGTTCCTAATCCTGCCTCTCTAAGACAACAGCCAGTCTTTGAATAATAAAGCCTGTGCACCAAAACAGAGTTTAAACTGGAGACAAAAACGCAAACAGGGTGTTCCGATGTTCATTTTGAACAAATGGAATAACCCTAGCCAAAGCAGTGGGGCAACTGTCAGGGCCCTTTAGGCCCTCAGAAAGTCCTAATATATTCTAGAAATATATATTTTAAAAGTAATCTGTTCTAATTTATTTTATCAATTCATAATTTGACAATAAGACAATGTTTCTGAAATAAACCTTTCAATCTTGCCTATTCAGTTTGTGTTGGAATGTGAAGAGTTAAATCCCCTTTTGTCACCCTATCAGAATTTTGCTGCCTCCGTTATTGGGAGGAAAATGCTATGCAGCTCTGTGATTGGTGGTCCAGTTATGAATTTACAGATTAGTAGTAATTCAATGGAGGACTAATTTCCACTGACAGTAAAATTGACCAATCATATCTTCCCTCTAAATGGGTGGGCTTTGTTATCGCTAACTTTATGACAAGTTCCGCCCTCTGTGGAGAACGCGATCACAAGCTAATAAACTAGCTAACGTAACGTTAGCTAGTTCGTTCACTTCACAATGGAAGCCCGCGAGTAACGTTACCGCTAGTGAGGAGGACATTGTTTCACATTTGTTACATGCGCCGTTTTCAAGATTAACTTTTAATGAGAAATTGGAGTGACTCGGCAAAGGAAGACCTACACCAGAACAAAATTTTGTGCAGAAAACCAAAGCTCATCAAAGGTAGGCTATGTTATTTAAAAACTTTTCGGCTGCCGTGCCACCGCCGCCGTGCCACTGTTTTGTAGCCTTAGCCTATATGTTATAGTGTTGTACCGAATGACCGGTCAATTTGTAGGCTCAATGTACCAACGCAACTTAATTGTGGCTGCCAAAGAGATGACATGGCAGGCTGGAAAATCAAAGCTTCCATCATATCTGTCAGCTCTCTGTTCTGCTGAGGGCATTAGATGACTCCTCCCACAACATTGAAATGCATTGTGGGAAATGTAGTTGGGGTACCAGTTGTAGCCTAGGCTGTAGCGTTAGCGTCTTAGCTCCATTGTCCATGACCTCCTGACCTGCATTGCGTTGCGTCTTTGTGTCAAAGCTGTCTGAGATGTCGTCACCCAACTGCGGAGCCGCTAAGCTGTCAGGGAGAGAGGCATTGTTGTGAGTGCTCACAACAATGGGGGGGGGGGGGGGGAAGATGACAGTGTGGTAACAGTGTGCAGTGCCTGTGTGTGTGTGTCTGTGCATGTGTGCGAGCTCACTTGCGTGCGTGCGTGTGCGTACTATTGCGTGTGCGTGTTTGCTTGCAGGCATGCTTGCCTGTGTATGTGTACCATTGTATGTGTGTGTATTTGCATGTGTGTGTGCAAGCTCACTTGCTTGTGTGTGTGTTGTGTGTGGGTGTGTACCTTGTGTGTGTGTGTGTACTATTGTGTGTGTGTGTATCTAGAACAGAGGATCAGCTGTCTCTCCCACCCCCCCCCCCCCTCCCTCCCCCCTCTGTCCCTGCATGAGCTTCTCTGTTGTCTCGGAACAAACACAAAGGCTGGCCAAACACACTGGGTCACAGACACAGGAAGTCCTTATGTAACAGGTATGACTTCACAGGAAGCCAGGCGAACAAGGGGCCTGCCTTTGGAGCACAACGACGCCTTGTTACCACGCCGCCGAAAAGAGGCACGGGTGTGTGTTTCGTTTGTCCCGCTGGTTCCTCCTCTGTGTGTGTGTTGCGGGGGGGGGGGGGCGGGGCCCATCTGATAAGGGCCCTGGGGAGGGGGCCCTGGGGGGGGGGGCCCTGGGGGGGGGGCCCTGGCACCCAGTCTGTCACCCCTGGGGCCCCTGTAACTAAGAACAGCTCACTTATATATTGACCAGAGATATATTGAGCAGCAACACAACGTGAGAGAATGACAACGTCAGTAGACGACCAGCTACACCAGACCCAGTAGACGACCAGCTACACCAGACCCAGTAGACGACCAGCTACACCACACCCAGTAGACGACCAGCTACACCAGACCCAGTAGACGACCAGCTACACCACACCCAGTAGACGACCAGCTACACCACACCCAGTACACGACTATCTCTCCGCTCAGTCAGCTAGGGACGAGTCAGGGATCCTCAATCCCCCCGATCACACCGACATGCTGGGCTGCTCTCCTGACCCTCCCTCCCGGCCGCCGGAATGTCTCACGCAACAAGGAAAATCGCCATGCCAACACTTCCCCAAAACATCCAGAGAGACGTCTCACTGAGATCCGCACAAACACACACACACACACACACGTCTACCACAACGCTACCTCCCCAGGCTGGCCTCGCCGTGGGAACCAGAGGGGCACGGCGGGCCGGTGACAGTTTGGCACCTCTGGGTGAGGATGAGTCGGCACATCTCACCCCAGTTCCACTTCTGCTTTTAAACTGCCGGGCCTGTCGCCCCCCCTCCCTTCGGTCTCTGGGCCTGTCGCCCCCCCTCCTTCGGTCTCTGGGCCTGTCGCCCCCCCTCCCTTCGGTCTCTGGGCCTGTCGCCCCCCCTCCCCTCGGTCTCTGGGCCTGTCGCCCCCCCCTCCCTTCGGTCTCTGGGCCTGTCGCCCCCCCTCCCTTCGGTCTCTGGGCCTGTCGCCCCCCCTCCCCTCGGCCGGTCTCTGGGCCTGTCGCCCCCCCTCCCCTCGGCCGGTCTCTGGGCCTGTCGCCCCCCCTCCCTCGGCCGGTCTCTGGGCCTGTCGCCCCCCCTCCCCTCGGCCGGTCTCTGGGCCTGTCGCCCCCCCTCCCCTCGCTGGTCTCTGCTCTGACCAGCAGCTGGTCACGGCGCCTGGCTGAACAGGGCAGTGGCGGATGTGGGGAGTTCCCAGAAGCAGTGGAGCTGGCTAAATATACACCGTGACCACAGGGAGCGGAGAGGGTGGGTTATGGGGCCGGCAGGTTCCAGGGGGGGTGGTGGTGGTGCCGGGGGCCGACTGGGCCCCAGAGGGGGGCAGGAGGAGTGTGGGCTTCCCTGGCTGGGGCTGAGCCTCCGGGGCTTCGGTGTGGAGGATGTGGTGGGTCACGGTGAAACGATGGAACGGTTCAGAGACACATCCTTCAGCACCCCTAACCCCCCCCGTCCACGACCATCCGATATTGGATTAGCGCCGTTTAATCTCTCCTCACTCTTTTCCCACGTTCGCCTGGGCAGTGTTTTCTTCACCACCTTTCACCACCTCCTCTGTTTCTGTCTTAAACACCTCTCCCATTTTCTCTTCCTCTCTTCTTCCCTCTCTCTCTCCTCTCTCTCCTCCGTGCATTTATCTCTCCCGTGTTGCTTTCTCACCTCTTTTGCTCCCTCTCTCCATTAAGCCTGGGGAAAAAGAGATTGGAGAAGGGGGGAGGAGAGAGGGGAGGGGAGGAGAGGAGAGGTGTTTTTTATAGTCCAGTGCATGGGCCTGAGGATTTCCTTTCTTTTCAGAGAGGATCAATAATGCCCTTCCTGTCTACCGGTCAGACTAGTACTGACTTCCTCTGTCCCTCCCTCTCTCCCATCCCATCCCCCCCCCCCCCCCCCCCCCCCCTCTCTCTCTCTCTCTTTAAATATTTTCTTTCTCTACATTCTCACCTCCCTCCCTCCCTCCCTGCCTCTCTCCTCTCTCCTTTCTCTCTCCCTTCCTTTCTCCCTGCCTCTCTCCTTTCTCTCTCCCTTCCTTTCTCCCTGCCTCTCTCCTCTCTCCTTTCTCTCTCCCTTCCTTTCTCCCTGCCTCTCTCCTTTCTCTCTCCCTTCCTTTCTCACAGCCTCTCTCCTCTCTCCTTTCTCTCTCCCTTCCTTTCTCCCTGCCTCTCTCCTCTC
>NW_027120646.1:32500-37601 GCF_038355195.1 Osmerus mordax
AGACAGGCAAGCAGGCAGACAGGCAAACAGGCCGAGAGGCAGGCAGACAGACAGACAGACAGGCAAGCAGACAGGCAGGCAGACAGGCAGGCAGACAGGCGAGAGACAGGCGAGAGACAGGCGAGAGACAGACAGGCGACAGACAGGCAACCAGTGACACAGACAGACAGGCCAGTCAGACGGACAGACCCTACTGACATGTCGTCTCACATCCCCGGATGATCCCGTGTCGACGTGCGTCCTTCCCAGCATGCCGTGCGGCATACGTGGCCTGGGCGGAGAACAGGTTCCCAGTTTGTGTAGTTAGAGATGACAGGAGGAACAGGACAGCAGTCCCAGCTGGCGAGGTACACGCATGTTGCGCAACCAGATGACTATATAGCTAGCGAACACACGTGTTGTCAGTCGAGCACATGTGGAAAACATACTCACACACGCAGACACACACGCACACACAAACAGTTGAGGGGCCTGAGTCAGGAAGTTGGATTCCAGGTGTTAAAGTCAGGGGGCCTGGAGTCAGGGGGCTGGAGTCAAAGTTTAGAGTCAGGGGCTGGAGTCAGCATTAGAGTCAGGGTTTAGAGTCCAGGGCTGGAACCTGCAGTATCAGTAACACTAACATCTTCACCAGGTGAAGAGTCTGCTGTTCAGCTTCAGCCTGCGCCAACACTTCCTCTGGGAGATTTATTGACCCAGAGGCCCCATGCAGACCAGAGAGGAGGCTGGGAGGTGAGGGCAGGGGGGAGGGGGGGGGGGAGGGAGGGGGAGGGGCTGGGGGGGATGGCTGGAGGGAGGAAGGGGGGGTGAGGTGAGGGAGTTGATGGGAGGAGCTAGGAAGGGTGAGTGATGAGGTAAGGGAATTGTAGAGAGGGAGGGAGGAGAGGGAGGGAGGGAGGGAGAGAAGGTGATAAGGTGAGGGAGTTGTGAAGATAGAAGGATGGAAGGGGGGAGCGAGGGAGAGTGTTGGGGTAAGGGGAGGGAGAAAAGGAGGAAAAGGAGAAAGGGAACTTATGACAGTGTGTCTGTTGTCGACACACTTTACTACATATCCTGAGTTTTGACGTGCGGATTGGTGGGTGGTGGTGGGGGGGGGGGGGTGTCTGGGGTGTACAGCAGAGCTCGTCTGCAGTCACGATGGTCAACCAAGCCGGAAAGGACCCCCCACCTCACCTATTAACACACTCTGACCTCTGACCTCTGACCTTTCACCCGGAGGAGGTGCTTTAATGGAGCCCAGACAGTGTGTGTGTGTGTGTGTGTGTGTGTGCACCCTTTTCAGAAGACTTTGCCCACTCTATTTCCAGAAAGGAACAGAGAGAGAGAGGGAGAGAGAGAGGGAGAGGGAGAGGGAGGGAGAGAGAGAGAGGGAGGGAGGGAGGGAGACAGAGAGAGGGGGAGAGAGAGAGAGAGAGAGAGAGAGAGAGAGAGAGAGGGAGAGAGAGAGAGGAGAGAGGGAGAGAGAGAGAGGAGAGAGAGAGAGAGAGAGAGGAAGTTTACTCAGCCGACAGAGGAGAGCAGAGGAAGGTGGCTATTTTTAAAGCTAGCGATCCTCCGCTAAAATTAATAAATATGCACAATTGAAGGCATCCTGTTATTTTGTGGTGAGGACCAAGGAAGTTATTTTGTGGTACACTGATAATTTTGGTCAGAACACCAGGCTATAAATACTGTCAGCACCGCTCCCTCCCTCCCTCCCTCCCTCCCTCCCTCCCTCCTCCCTCCCTCCCTCCCTCCCTCCCTCCCTCCCTCCCTCCCTCCCTCCCTCCCTCCCTCCCTCCCTCCCTCCTCCCTCCTCCCTCCCTCCCTCCCTCCCTCCCTAAATGAAAACTGATGTTGGGTAAAAAAGAAAACAGCAAAAAAGAAAAGAGGCATTGGTTCCTTTTTTGATTTTTTTTTACTCCAGAACACTGTTCTCTCCAAAACCTACCTACTGTGTCAGATTCACTGTCCAACCCATCAGACGCCCACACACACCCTCACACACGCTCTCTCACAAACACACACACACACTCGCACACACACCATGGCACACACAAGTCATGTGGTCACTTTGTGAAGACAGCCAGGAAATTCTTTCAAGGGCATGTTAATATTCCAGATGCTTCTGCACATAAACAAGCGTCCAGAAAATTGTTGAGCGGAAACGGGATTTGGACGGGGGGTACCATGAGGAGTGATACGACCTCGCCATGTCGCCACGCCGCCACCCCATGTCGCCACGCCATATCGCCTCGCCATATCGCCACGCCATATCGCCTCGCCATATCGCCACGCCATATCGCCACGCCATATCGCCTCGCAATATCGCCTCGCCATATCGCCACGCCATATCGCCTCGCCATATCGCCTCGCCATATCGCCACGCCATATCGCCACCCCATATCGCCACGCCATATCGCCACGCCATATCACCCTGGTCTATCAGACCACACCGGGGGTTGGGGGGCGGGGGGGGGGGGGAGTCAAAACTCGAGATCACCTTGATAGCTCCACCTGGTTCTCATTCAACAGGGTGAAAAAATAATAATAATACAACCGCACCAATCATGTTGTACACGCTTCCTGATGTCATTCACAGCACAGCGACACTGCTGAGGGTGCCAACAGGGGTGGAGAATGGAGTTAACCCAACAGGGGTGTAGTCTGGGTGCCTTGCAGGGGTGGAGAATGGGTGCCTTGCAGGGATGTAGTCTGGGTGCCTTGCAGGGATGTAGTCTGGGTGCCTTGCAGGGATGTAGTCTGGGTGCCTTGCAGGGATGTAGTTTGGGTGCCTTGCAGGGATGTAGTCTGGGTGCCTTGCAGGGATGTAGTTTGGGTGCCCTTGCAGGGATGTAGTCTGGGTGCCTTGCAGGGATGTAGTCTGGGTGCCTTGCAGGGATGTAGTCTGGGTGCCTTGCAGGGATGTAGTCTGGGTGCCTTGCAGGGATGTAGTTTGGGTGCCTTGCAGTGATGTAGTCTGGGTGCCTTGCAGGAAGCCAGAGGTTGGAGCACGTTGACTCATCACTCCATCAACAATACTTATGCAGGTGTCATCTTGACGAATTCAACATAGTGTTTGTTATCTCTAGGTGTGTGTGTGTGTGTGTGTAGGAAGCTTGTAGACAGGACAGACAGACAGACAGACAGACAGAGCAAAAGAAAGGAAGGGAGAGGAAAGCGAAACAGTCAGAGTGTGTGTGTGTGTTGGTGCTGTGCTCATGTGATTGATAAAGAGAGAGCAAACAGCAGGAGAGATATCTCCCTGATAGAGTGTTCCCTGGTTTCCTCTTGCTTCTGTTGACATAATGCTCAAGAGGACAATGAGACACACCATGGCCTAGCCTTAGACTGTGTGTGTGTGTGTGTGTGTTTGTGTGTAGGTGTGCGTGTGTGTGTATACGTGTTTGAGTGTAACCACTAAACCAGAGAGCCTTTGCAATTGGGGGGCCCTGTTCCAACCAGCAATGTAAATA
Source organism: Osmerus mordax (assembly GCF_038355195.1). Lineage (NCBI taxonomy): Eukaryota > Metazoa > Chordata > Actinopteri > Osmeriformes > Osmeridae > Osmerus > Osmerus mordax. Next base: position 35,953 of record NW_027120646.1, read on the forward strand.
TTGTCAAGTTCACATCAAAGTGGGGACCAGAATCTACTAACATCCCATCACACACACACACTTACACACACACACACACACACACACACACACACACACACACACACACACACACACACACACACACACACACACACACACTTACAACTACACACACAGGATAGAAAGACAGTCTGGAACCCCTTACACACACACACAATGTCAATGAAAGGTCAACTGTTGAGGTCAAATCAACATGAAAACTATTTTTTTTAAACATTGTTTTAGAGTAACAAGTAAAACAAGTCGTTTAGAGTAGCCCAGACCAGGATAAAACAAGGCCTTGACAAACCAGACCAGGATAAACAAGGCCTTGACAAACCAGACCAGGATAAACAAGGCCTTGACAAACCAGACCAGGATATAAACAAGGCCTTGACAAAACCAGGCCAGGGTAAGTAAGGCTAGGCCGGGGTGGTCATTACATTTACATGTAGTCATTTAGCAGACGCTCTTATCCAGAGCGACTTACAGTAAGTACAGGGACATTCCCCCGAGGCAAGTAGGGTGAAGTGCCTTGCCCAAGGACACAACGTCATTTGGCATGGACGGGAATCGAACTGGCAACCTTCAGATTACTAGCCCGCTTCCCTAACCGCTCAGCCACCTGACTCCCGGTCAAGGCAAGGCCAGACCAGGCCAGGGTAAGTTCTGAGGCTGGAGCCCTAAGTCCCAAAGCTGGGAGAGTCCGAGATGGGGCGGTGGGGAGGGGGGGGGGCGAGGGGGGCGTTGGGAATGTGAGGCATGTCAGATTAGAGGAGAGCAGCGGTGGGTGAGGACGAGCAGACTGGACTGAACCCTGGGAAAACAAGACCCACAGCCCCAGGAGAGCCCTCCTTCCTGGGGACTGGAGGGGAGCTGGGGTGGGGGCGGCGTGGAGGAATTAGGATAGGCAGGGAGGAAGGAGGGAGGGAGGAGGAGGGGATTGAAGAAGAGGGAGGGAGGGAGAGAGGGGGGAGAAGGAGGAGTGTTGTGGCTGCAGCAGGGCTCAGATGTTTGAAAAGCCCTTGCTCTGCTTTGCCCTCGCCAGAAAGAAAAACCCACAATCTCTCTCTCTCTCTCTCTCTCTCTCTCTCTCTCTTCTCTCTCCTCTCTCTCTCTCTCTCCTCTCTCTCTCTCCTCTCTCTCTCTCTCTCTCTGTGTTTCTCTCTCTCTCTGTTTCTCTCTCTCTCTCTCTCTCTGTCACACACTCTACCCTTCGTGAGTGCCCGACCAGACCAGCACGGCCACCTGCTGCATTCCCCAGCCAGGAGCGAGGCAGCAGGAGCGAGGCAGCGGGAGCGAGGCAGCGGGAGCGAGGCAGCGGAAGCAGCCATTATTCAGGAGGCTGCGGCGTCCTGGGAGCTCCTCTTAAACCCATTACCACTCCGAGAGCCCAGCAACGCTCCAGGCAGACTGCTTCAAAGCAGGAAGGAGCCAGGACACCAGTGCCACATTCAGGAGGAGGGGAGGAGGGGGAGGGGAGAGGGGGAGAGGGGAGAGGGGGGGGAGAGTGGAGGGGGGGGAGGGGGAGAATAGAGGGAGAGTAGAGGGGGAGAGTAGAGGGGGGGGGGGGACAGGAGGGGGGGGGGAGGGGGCAGGAGGGGGGTGCAGACACAGACGGATGAAAA
>NW_027120647.1:0-37138 GCF_038355195.1 Osmerus mordax
TCTCTACTCCTCACTAGCCTCCACTACGTCCTTTCTCTCTCTCACACACACACACTCTCCTAGACACGCACACACTTACTGACACATCTCGGAAACACATAATCGCACGCGCACAAAAACGGACACGCCCACTCAGACGCACTCTCTAACACACACATGCTTTTACACACACACACACACACACACACACACACAAACTCTATTCTCACCTGTTGATGGAGCTGACGCTGGGCACGCTGTCGTTGTCACACACGCGGTCGGCCAGCAGCCGGTCCCGAATCTCCCAGGCAAACATGGTGGGGTTTTGGCGTTTGTAATCGGCGATCTTGTCGACCACTTTGGGTGTAGCAACCTTTGGTTTGGATCCCCCAATCACCCCCGGGCGGATACTGCCTGTCTCATAGTACCTGTCAATCAAGCCATGGGGATACACCGTTGGTTGAAGAGAGAGCCTGGACTGAGTGTGGCACGTTTCTGGGTTACAACAGTGCTGGCGTGTCTTTCAGGGACACACTGACTGGTCACAGCTGAAGAATCCTGAACCTTGTGATGGTGCAAGCCTGCTTTAAAGCAAACACACTATGTTAAAGAGAGGATGACAGCATTACACACACACACACACATACACACACGTGCACACATACACTTACACGCTCACACACTTTAACACACACACCTACACACACTGAGGCCGATGGCTATTCTATGAATGCATGTAGAAGGGCAGAGGGAAGACATACAGGACAGTATACAGCTTGTGGAAGAGAGAGGTGGTAGAGGAGGGTGCAGGCTGTCAGTCAATCTTACCATTGCTAAAGTCGGGCACGCGCACACACACAAATGTGCATGTGTGTGTGTCACACCATACACAGCTGGAGTACAAACACAGTAAAAGGAAAACAATCTTTTTTCAAATGAAAAACTATTTAAATTATTCACAGCAGAATCATTGGTGAGTAAACGAGCATGGTTATTGATATCCTGCACACACACACATACACACACACACACACAAACTCACACAGACACAAACAGGGTGGTAGGAGTTGGTGTTTTTGTTCTGCAGGCACCAGACAGAGAGAGGAGAGGATAAAACCACCCCCCATCCCACCATCTCTTCTACTCTCCTCCACCCCCACCCCCAACGCCCCCAGCCCCCTCAAGGTAACGCTTGAGTGAGTTGAACGACCAGGAAGAGAGAGGGAGGGAGTAAGAGAGAGATAGAGAGAGAGAGAGAGAGAGAGAGAGAGAGAGAGAGAGAGAGAGAGAGAGAGAGAGAGAGAGAGAGAGAGAGAGAGAGAGAGAGAGAGAGAGAGAGAGAGAGAGAGAGAGAGAGAGAGAGAGAGAACAATGAGCAACACATTTTTTTATATAGCTGACGGTCGTACCAGTTAATCCTTTCCCCTAACCCATTCAAATGGCTTTTTCTCTCTTTTTCTATCTTCCTCTTCTCTCCCTCCTCCTTCCACATTCTGTCTGGGTTCTCTCTTCTACAATTCTCTGTCTTTCTGTCTTTTTTGTGCAGAAATATGGTGTTACTGTCATTTTGATGCAAATTCTAAAGGTGATGAATCTTTTCCCTTTGTGTCTTTTTCTCCTTGGAGGGAACGAACAGGGATTTACCCCCAACATAGAGAGAGAGAGAGAGAGAGAGAGAGAGAGAGAGAGAGAGAGACAAAATGAGAGAAAGAGAACATAAGTGAGAGCGAGAGAGGGAGAGACAGAGACATTGACAGAGAGAGTGAGCAAGAGAGAGAGAGAGAAAACGGTGAGGCAGAGAGTGGTACATCTTGGGGTGTGTGAGGGCACATCTTGTTCTTCCTGAGGAAATGGATGAATTGTGTGTGTAAGTGTGAGTGTGAGTGACACAGTTACACCTGCTTTGAACTCTAATGATGCTGTCCACTGTAGTCTGTGTGTAGAAATGAAGAGCGAAAACTCTCTCCACTTACAAGACTGTGCCTTCTGCTAGTGTGCGGGGATTGTGTCAGTGTGTATGCATGTGTGCATGTCTCACCGTCCCAAGATCTTGCTGACACAGCCGTGACTCACTCGTAGCTGGCGGGAAATGTCGCAGGGGCGGACCCCTTGGTGAGCAAGCTCTACAATTCGCTGGCGAACCACGTCTGGGAGGGGCCTGCCATTCACGAACACACCCCCTAACTGGTTCACACCTCCATGTCCTAAATGAGAGGGATTAGAAAAAAGAGATGTTATGAGAGGGGGATTTTGGACAGTTGAAATGGATTGTACATCTTAGATCCACCAGAGCAAAGCTGAAGACTCCCATTGCCTCTCAGAACCTTTCTCCTAACTCTACCCCTCCTTTAACACCTCCTCTTCACCCTACCCTTCCTTCAACACCTCCTCTTCACTCTACCCTTCCTTCAACACCTCCTCTTCACTCTACCCTTCCTTCAACACCTCCTCTTCACTCTACCCTTCCTTCAACACCTCCTCTTCACTCTACCCTTCCTTCAACACCTCCTCTTCACCCTACCCCTCCTTCAACACCTCCTCTTCACCTTAACCCTCATTCAACACCTCCTCTTTACTCTACACCTCCTTCAACACCTCCTCTTCACCTTAACCCTCATTCAACACCTCCTCTTCACTCTACACCTCCTTCAACACCTCCTTTTCACTCTACCCCTCCTTCAACACCTCCTCTTCACCTTAACCCTCCTTCAACACCTCCTTTTCACTCTACCCCTCCTTCAACACCTCCTCTTCACCTTAACCCTCCTTGAACACTTCCTCCTAACTCCACCCTTCCTTGAACAATCCCACCCAGCCCTACCCCTCTTAGAACATCTCTTCTTAGAACATCTCTTCTTAGAACATCTCTTCTTAGAACATCTCTTCATACATGGCTTTAAAGAGACAGGGACCTCTCACAGATGCTGGTTTAGTTATGCATCCATACGCCTGCCTCTGATCCCCTCTAGCTTTCTCTCTCTCTCTCACACACACACACACACATTTATTTAACTCTGACCCTGGTATTTGACCTTAGTTAATGCATATTTTCTCACCACACTCCTACAGGAGGCTGTGCCTCTAGTGGTTACTACACACTCACGCACATATCCATAAACTGTACGTCAAGACTGTCTTGTCTTTACCCTGTCACACCATATTTAATTAAGCATTCACGGCTCTCTATTTCTAATTTGTCTGTCTTTCTTTCTCTCTATTCTCTCTCTGGTTCTCTCCTCTGTGTATCTCCTTACCCTCTCCCTGACAGAAGGGTGAATCAGCCACAATATTCTCCTTACCCACAGGCTTTTTATTAACATGGTGATTGTGTCTGTAGGGGCATGACGCGCAACACAAACACAAAAAGAGAGAGAGAGAGAGATTAATCCTAGCTCTGGGGGTAATATATTTTAAACACATATATCTAACAACACAACATCATCCCCTGAACCTGTCCCCATGTCCTGTCCTCCAGCTCAAACACATTCTCTCACACATGCACACAAGCACACACTCACACAAGTACACAAGTGAATAAACACTCTCACACATGTACACACGCACACAAACAAACTCTCACATAAGTATACACACAAGTTAAACAAAAATGGACATCAGTACATTGCTGTGGAAACCAAGATGTTACAGTGCTAAACTGAGTTGAGGAACTTTAAGAATAAAGCAATATTACCCCTAACCAAACTGCTGATGTCCTTACTGCTAGGGATGCCCTGTATTAAAACACTAAACATGAACCATGTGGCATATTACTGTCAACCCATTGACCTTTAGCTGACAGACCCAGGACTGTACTGACTATGCTGGGAAAGAACATAACTGTCCCCCCATCTGATAGTCTGGCTGTTGGACTTGGCAGTGAGATCACCAGTTCCCAACACAGATACATATTCACCAACAGATAATCTGTGATAAAGGTCTCACTCTCTCTACTTTATAAAATATTGAATTGAAGTGTGAACATGCACACACACAACATGCACACACACACAGATTATTTTCCCCTGTAATGCCCACTTGTAAAGGAAGACAGCCTTCATCTGCAGGTTTGTCAAGGCGCAACCTAAACTCTTTTCTCTATGTCTCTCTCTCTCTCTCTACTCAATCTCTCTGTAGTTGTAGATACAGCGGCGCGTGCTTGCCCCTATACTATTACTTCACTTCGTTTTCAGCCTGCTCCGTGGAATAAAAACTGTTTGTTGTCGAACCGTTTATACAACCGGAGCGGTGCTCGCCATACGAGTATAGAGAAAAGGCGGACGGCGCTCTCTCGCTCTTTACAGATAAGAGTAAATCGAATGGTTCTTTTCACCCCTTGCTATCTAGGCCAGCGCCTGAAATACGCCTTGCTTTGTAAAGAGACGAAGAGAAATTACTTGTGACCTACAAAAAAAACAGCAGATAACTATTTATACACTTATCTGTGTATTTACTTTTGGCATTAGTTGTTACGGCCTAGTCATTCTTGACTAAGGATTATTCGTTTAGAATTTCCCAATTTATTAAAGAAGACTTATCGAAGGCTTGGGCCTACATTAAACACTGGTTTAGGACATATCAAGCTTTCACTACAAACTTTAACTACGTCATAATTTTTTGGGGCTAATCAAAACACTTTCTTGTCTTTCTTTTCAAAACTGAAAACACAAAATGTATTACAAATGTATGCAAAGCTACTATCCTAGGGGTCAGATTTGTCTGGAGTGAGGCTATTATTTGTCTCTGTGCTGTTTGTCTCTGTTCGGTTTTATTTAGGCTATTAATTTATTAGATATGACTAAAAAGACTAGCTTCTCCTTTAACTTTGATTGATTCAGTGGTTCTCTCCGGGAGAAAAATAGATAAAGAGAAATGTATTCATGCTCCACCATCCAGAAAATAGGGTCCATTAGCTCTCTCTCTCTCTCTCTCTCTCTCTCTCTCTCTCTCTCTCCATCGCACATCTACTGCCGCGTCACGGCCTAACGATTCAAAAATAAGGCAAATGAAAACTAGCAGCAACCGTTACCCAACCCCTCTCTTTGAGCACAGTTACAGGATACAGAAATTACCTTTTGGGGGAAACGTCTGGAAAGTTATCGGAGAGAATACCGATGAGCCAGATCGGCTTGAGTAAACAATGTACAGATCTTTGAGATGCGCTTGTCAGGCATTTTGAAAGTTGGATTCATTCGACAGAAATAAAAAAAGGTGTCTCTTTCTTGTGCATTCTCTTGGTGAGAGACAGAGGGTTGGAATGTTGATTACCGTAAAATAAAAATCACACTAACATTTGCTCACTGTTTGTTAGGAAATGGGTTATGTATGTGCCGATGGTAGGCTACCCAGTAGGCTATTGTCCACCCTAAAAAAACAGCTGCGTTCTGATTAGGCCTATTTCATATTTTATTCTAAATGTCCCATTTCTGATGTAGCTTTTGTGTTGTAGAAAATACTTTGGTTTGCCTAGAGCAGAGGCTACGTGTGAAGACTTGATCCTGCTTTTATTTTTTACTGAAATAATAACAGCCTTTAAAAAAAGTTTAAGCTGATTCAAATAAAATGGTGTGTATGAGCCGTGTTAAAGGTGTTTTCGACAATACATAGGCCTACACGTTTTTTACATAAATACAATGTCTTCCTCGTTGGATTTTTCAGTTTTAATTTTTAAATCCGGCAGGGTTATTACTTTCACATTTTACGATTGCTGAAATCTAGGAAGTGTGCTTTTTGTAGCCTACTAAAATAACCCTACTGCTCCAAAAATGACCAACATATCCTATTTATAGGATTTTGAGTGAAAGTCAACAATCATGATATAGATGTTAATTAATTAAATTCCTTCATTGGCAAAATAAACGTTTAAATACAATAGCCTGATCTCATTCATTTGATTGTATTAGCCTACGTGCTTTGAACATTGTCTAAATCTAGCCTGCAATCAACATCTTGCATTCTTTAAAAAACGTACACAAACATTTTCGCACCCTCGGATAAACAGATCAGTTTTCAGACAAGCATAGACCTTAAACGTAGGCTACACTAACAGCCATAAAGTTTAAGCTTCACAGTAAATTCGCTCGCTCCCTCGCCACCTTTGACATTTGTGTGAAATCATTTTAAAGCATCCCCTGGCCCTGAAGTATCTTTAGCCTCGCCACTGTCGAGCTCCAGATAATTTAACGGCTGGAAAGAAACGGTCTGGTGGTTCAAAAGCCGGAATGGATAGGAAACGTGATTCGTTCTAGCTTTTGAAATGTGTCCGTTTAATCTAGCGTTTAACGTGGCGTGAGAATGACTGTCATTCCACATAACGGAGTGTGAGGGGACAAGTCTTCTCCGGGATCCCTCGGTAAACCTGGTAATCACGCTGCAATACCCGCGGGTATTATTTGGTATTAGCGTAACGGCAATAGCTAGACATGATAGGCTATGCAGCCAGGCTTTATTGTTAAATAATAATAATAATAAGCTAACAGATGACTAATGGTCTACATATTCTGATTTCATGGAAGGATTCGATTTGTTTGATTTATTTATTTATTTTGCATAAGTTAGGCTATTTCACTACTGAAGTTACAAAATATTGATGGTCATCCAACACATTATTAACGTATTAGTGTTGTCAGTAGTCCTATCATCATTAATATGACCATCGTTAACACTGCCACTGAAAAGGCAAATCTGAACATGTAGCAATTTTTCATCTTAACTGTGTATCGCTTGCGGACCTATAGGTAAGACCTATGTAGGCAGATGAGGCAAATTAATTCAAAAGAAGATCGGGTTTCAGTTATCAAGAATAAAAACAAGGGCATGCAATGTGAGGGTCAGAAAGGGCGAAAGAGACAGAGAGAGAAAAGTGAGGAGGGGGGGGGGGGGGGATAGAGAAAAAAACGTGACCTGATGCGCTGTTGCCCGCCATGTCACGATTGAGTGACCAGGTTTTACCGTCCTGTTCTCTCTCTCATTCTCTTCGTTTTTCAGTGCATGACAAAACATGCGTTATGAGCGCATATGAGCACCCTCAAATTGCCCCGGTCTAGCGCTTATGTACCTGTGTGTCCGTGTAACCAGGTTAACCTTATTGGTAGGGGTTTGAGGCTTCATAACAATGGGTCAAGTTCAGCTTTTAGTCATGCTTTGTTACCTCGCTGGCTGCTTGCTCGCCCCCTCACCTTTCAATCCACACCATCCCTCCACCCCCACCCCTCATTTCCCCTAAAGAAACAACAGGAATATCGCTTGCCCCGGCAGGCTACTATCCAGATATTATCACCAAACCAATTCACTAGGCCTATGCAACACTGATACATGACCATGCAATTGTATTTCCTTCAACCAAGCAACGTAAAAGATTTACGTTTCTGGAATTGCTGATGTAGACCATAGTCTGTTATGTTTTGAGAGTTTGTGTGAAAGTATTTAAGTATTAAGAGTCTTAAGTCAACTTGATAAAAAGGTCTAGAGATGACATGTAGGTTGCCGAAAACGTTACTCACTGTGCATTGCCGCGAACGGGTCGTGCTTACAGTGAATCTCCATCTGTAAGGTCTCGCGTGGGGGGATGGAGGCCCCTACGGTACGTGTGTCTTCACGAGGTCACCGGGTCCTCGTATTTTTCACGCAATAGAGTTACAAAAATACTAAAAAGGTCCTTCCAAGAAGTTTTGTCTTTTGTGAAATGTTTTTGTTCAGTTGATGAAAGTGAAAAAACTTTGAAAGGGTAAAAAAAAAAATCTTGAAATATAACTTGTCACAAAGCTCGGGTTAGGGTTAACCCTAGGCACACACACAATAATAATAATAATAAAGGTAACACATTTGACTGATAATGAAAGGACGTGGAACAGACTACAACCAAACGTTAAATCGATTTCTTCATTGAGACTTTAAGGTCACCGAGCTTGGGAAGATGGGGAGAAATATTAAATTTGCATAAATATCAACGGGCTTGACTCCCTTAGTGGATCAAGAGAACTCATCTCTCTCTCTCTCAAAAAAAAGCTAAAATAAATTAAGAATAATTGTTAAAATAAGAGGTCAAAAACGGAATCAATTAGGAACGTGGGTAGCCTAAATCTCTTGGTGACAGAATCTCTTGCTTCTCGGTCCGTTGGCCGTGTGACCCCTGAACTGTGACTGAACCGGTAAGGCAGGGAGCTGTGCCTGCCCCTGATCCACCAAACCGGTAGACTCTAAACTCTAACACCGTGACCGGTATGAACTAAGCGCCGTTGAAATCCCCCATATGTCTGTTTGGGTAAAATATTCGCTCCAAATCCAAGATGTCCGGTTTTCCAGTTTATTCAGCGTTGAACATTTCTCTCGGTACTCCAGACACTGGAGAAAACGACGCGTCCTCAGTCCTCTCTCTTGCTGGTAGACTCCGTCAACGTTGCCATGGCTTCCATAGGAGCGCATCGGAGCAAAACGAGAGCGCACATCTGAGGGGCTCAAACCGGAAAGTTTATCAAACGACAGAAAATAAAAAGAAATGATAAACGGAACCTGATAAGGTTTTCAGACTTGAGAGTTGTTGTCCCGTTGTGAAAAAGAGAAGATCTGGGTTTGTGTGTTAGAGGTTTGTTGCCCTTTACGCACACACCCAAATAGAATCCCAGAGATGCGTGTTAGTACAGGAATGCCTTGTAACAAACAGAAAAACAATCCCGTTACATTCACCGGTATGTATCTTCACGTTACCGCTCCCTCTGTGAGAGCTTTAGTTACAGCAAGACGCTGCCTCCCGGTGGGTCCAGTCACAGCGCGAGCGATCACAGTTGCGCACGCCGCGTTTCAGGACCAGCTCTCGTGTGGACAGCGCCCGCGCGCAAGCCCCTTGGACCTACTACACACGCCCGCGCGCTGGTGTCACTCACACCCAAGCCTGCCAATCACGGCCCAGGCATTGCTATTCGTCACCACCAACCCCTGATAGCATCTGGTGAGGAGGAAAGTGATTGGTTGGTCCAAATCCTGCGGGCGAATGACGCGCCGTCCGAATTTCTAGTTGACAAATAGGATGGCTTGTGTGGCGACACTGGGTTTGGGACTCAATGATTGTATGTTTAATTTCAATTACCAAGGTAAAACACCTATTGCATTTATATCCATTCACACACAATTTATTCATGTCAATATTAAACGGCTAATTAATTGAGAATTATTGAAAAGAGGCTTAGTTGCAGTTAGGCCTTAAAATTGAACCTTGCCCTAGAATTGAAAGATGTCCCCTCTCTGACCACTCAACTTAACGACTAACGAACATGAAAACGAAAAACATCAAGTCACTGCATTTCAATAAGTTAAACGTCCCAATAAACGATTTTTGTACGTTTTTATTTATTTCTACTGAAAAGGGCAACATGTGATTGGGACGGATTCTACCAACAGCTCGCAGACATGGAGTCAGAACAGTGTTATTGAGAGCGCAAGTCTTATCCAATCCTGGATTATTATTCCTATAACTCGGAGGTAGATAGCTATGAAACATGCATCTGCACTCATTACTTAATTGATTGTGTATCCCAAACGGTGCAGTTTTTAATCAAATGCAACTGGCCAGCATCATATTCAACACACCAAAATGAGAGAGATTCAATACTTACTCGTCCCACGTGTGTTATGAGGGCATAACTCGGCTTCACCTCTGAAATATTAACTATCCAAATAGCCTACAGCATCAACCAAATTAAATAGTGTTATTTTTCCCTCTTCCTCTTCTCGACGTTTAATCATTTTGTCTGTGATGTGAATCCGTCAGACTGAACAGGCATTTCCTTCAACACGTTTTAGGTTTAATGCATATGAGAATTTCCTTACAATCGAATATGCCATCTTGACATCGATGAAAATTCAAGTAGTCTGGTTAAACTGTTTTTGTAAAGTGGTACAATCAACAGACTATATGTTACCAACACATACAATGCATCAGACCAACAAAAACTGTTATTTATGTTAACAGTTTTTAAACAAGGCTAGGTTATTTCAAACTGAAACGGACGAAGATTGTACAAAAAGGTTTGGCTACAATAGCGCCAAACACTAAGGGAGAAAAATCAAAAATAATCATCGAGTATATATAAACCTAAATTAAATACTATAGCATTAATTTAATTTGTTACATATTGTCATCCTGTATACAAAAAAACACTTGATTTATTATTTTGACAGGGTTTACTGATGTAAATGACAATAGCCTAGTTCACAAATTTTTGTTGTCACCAAACATGATCTGAGAATATTCAATATTTTGCTTAAAACACGCAAAACTATATGCAGGAGAAGTCTACAGGCTCCAAGCTGACTGGTGTTGGAATCAACTCTGCTCTGAAAGCTGTTTCCTGCGGGGACCACGAGAGGGCGAGCACATTTGGGGTCCTTGAAAGTCCAACTCACGCACGCACACCTACAGATACGCACACAAACACTTGTCCAATACTCAGACCACATTAGTCGGCATTCGACTGAAGATGCCTCTTTCTCTGATAGATTTCAATATTTTATAAAGCCAAAGGCTTAGGAACCAACATCATGTCAGTTGTTGATAGGATAAGCCTATTTAACATATTTTAGAAACATTATATTTTTGTTGTGGGGCTTTTAACGACTCTAAATAACGTAGCAAACACATCAGTAGGCTAATGACGTTAATCGGCTGCCTTCTGCAACATTCAACACTTACGCTTCTTTATAATCCACTGATTGTCAGAGATCAAACACTAGATTTCAAGCATTCACCCTAATCCTCATTCATATTTCAAACGTTTTATTGACATGAATTGCTTTGGAAATAAACAACTAGGCCAAAAGGAGAACAGAGGGAGAAGAACAGGTAGACGAAAGTGAAAATAGGCCTAACGCAACTATGGTAGAGTTTTACAGTCCAATAGACTGGACGTAGGCTGCAATCCTCTTTTGAAATGTTTAAGTTGGATGCTATACATTGAGATTCATAAGGTTATTTGTTTGACGATATAGGCCACAGAGAAACACGTTAAGAAAAGAATATAGCAAATCATGATAAATAAAGGAAAACCCATGATTAATCGTGTCATGATTTTAATTTGGCCTATATTTCAAAACTATTACTGTGGTAGACATGTTCAGATTTAAGCAGCTTTGATACTAACTTAAATTACAGGGCCAAATAGTTAGTTCAGGATGAATTCGGAGTCAAAATGAAATTGTTTTTATTGGATTGTATCAATGTTCGTTTTTTTCATCGTTGGTTTCACTGCTTTGCCAAGTTGCTTTAAAGATATAGCCTTCCTTTTGCCAGAAAAAAATACCGTCCTTATCCCGCTCTTGCCGATTAGCAAATTAAATGCATAAGCAATTAAAAACGCCAAACACAATCAATCATGTATACAAATTGTTGTTGCTTTAGGCTGGAAAATTTGGAGAAAACTTTCATCAGGGCGTGCGACGAGTTTAATCCGGGGTTCTAATCCATTACCATATTTCATTACCTCTGCAATGTTTCCCGCGTGTCGGAAAGGGGGGTGGGGGGTGCATAAAAAGCTTTTTCTCCGAATTTGGTTGAGACGTGATAATCATTTGGAGGCAAATTTGGAGGCAACATTGTTGTCTGGGTCTTGCCTCCCTTTACCTCTCTTATATGCAGGCTTTTGCGTGCGTGAGCCTCGAACGAAAAAGCAATGAAAAATTAATAGCGCACGACATAACTCCACGAGCTCGTTGATTACACGCCCGTTGACTGTACACATAATGAGAAAGGCCCATCTCTTCTTAAGTTGGCATTCGTTTGTGAAATAAAGTCATAGCTAATAAATAAAGTGAGCTATTGACTGGAAAGCGAGTCTCTGAACAGCGTAAAATAAAAAACAACAATGGTCAAGATTCTAACTAATGTGTTACTTTATTTTAATTGGTCGGTTTGCTAAATTATAGCTGATCAGTAACGTCACGCTGCGACCTTTCAGGACCAAAAGGCTAGGTCAAAACACCGGACTAGACGAAAAGGATTCACCTTGGGACTCCCCAAACGTGGGGCTATCTTACCCATGACTATACCAAACCGTCAGACATGACCCCCTTTGCCAATAGGCTATACTGTTGCTTACATCGGCAAAAGAGGTTTACAATCTGCATCCTCTACACTTCTCGCTATCTGACGATGTGTATCCGGGTCACCGCCCCCACCGGAGAGACTACCTGCAGACCCTTCAAACGTCGTAAAACGATCGGAAATGAACGTGCACGGGCAGTACACAATTATATGAAAAAGTCACTGGTCAGAAACTGGCCTGTCACACTGCATAATCACGCACACGCGCGCACCGACTACCAGGGGGTCCTGTCTATCAATGAACTGGAGCGGCCAGGGGAGTCCTTGACTGACAGTGGCTTCTGTATACGCAACTTGGCCTCTGAACCTGTAAATGTAACCGGAACTTGCAACCTTCAGGAGACGTAAAGCGCACCCGGAGGACGCTGGTGTTGAACGGAGGTGCCAATGACTATGGAATTATACAAAAAAACAAGTCCCATTTAGATTTAGCTGTTTCCTCTCTTTTTTCTCTTGTAGTCTATTCCTTTGCATCCCGAACACGTCCGTATTTAAAAGTAGGAGGAAGTCGTCTGAAGGAAAACCATGATATAGAAACTACAACAAGGGAGGTCGTTTATTGATCCCCAGTCCAGCCCGGTCAAAAGGTTATATCCTACCATTCAACACTCACGGAGACAAATCCTTTATTGGCCATTTCCTAGTTCTCTCTGCTGAACAACTGAAACGCAGTGCTAGACAGGAGAACATAGGACACGACAAGTAGGCTATTGCATCCTCCAGGCAAACCTCCAATCACATATATTGTTGAAGTTTCAAATGTTTGGTTTTTAGATTTTGCTTTCTAACTCGATGGGGTACGATGTTAAATCAAGGCAGCAACTCTGTGTTGAACAATAGTAAACCTGCAGAATGACGTAGGCTATCAACATATGAACATGGAAGGTTAACTAGCCTAAGGAACTCGGTACACCATTGCTCATATAATCCCATTTGTCATTTTTCTACAGTATAATCCAGCCCAATCAAATACATCCAACACTTGTCAAAATGGGGGGGAAATAATTTGGATGCCCACAGGTTATAAATGACAAACGACGTTTTATCAATGGCGCCGCAGCGGGCACCGGTATGAAATGATTGGATGCCCGTTGGGTGCCATAGGAGGGTCGATGTGCTGCTCTAGTTCTGTACAAACACCCCGCTGCTTTTATGAATATACGAGCATAAAGAGAAGGGATGACCTGTTGCATAGAAACATGGAGACTGCAGCACTGACACTCAGCTATGCGTCTTTGATCCTTTAGTCAAACACATGGGTACACAAAAGGGAAAGAAAAGTGAAGGAAAGAAGAAAACTTAGAAAGTCGTGATCACTGCCGCTGTAACATTAGGCCTACAGTAGGCCTACAGGCTCCAAGCCTGCACATCACATCACATTGAAACAGAAATATTTCTTGTGGGCTAAGTGTTTTTCATTCTATTGATTGGTAATTTGTAATAATTTAACAACAGAGCAGGAGACAGCGTCTTTTTCAGATGAAAAGATCATACAGTTCAGATCATCATCTGTTCCATTGAATTGAATAACGTATCCGTGTGTCTGTGTGCATGTGCTAAACCTACGTGCCTCTGCCTTTTCAAGCTTGAGTTAGGAGATCACAAATCAGTCACCAACATATTGCACAGCTGAAGCAGAAAGCTACACGGCAATAATCAAACAGTGCCCTTCAAACATTGAAGTTCATGAACTACACACTTTATACATTGGTGGACGTATGACCAGACCAGTCCAGATGGGATCGATAGCGCGGCCTAGTGTTTCATGGTGAGGCCTACTGTAGACAAATATGCAAACACAGGATCTAGTTCCCATTCCAACATGTCCCTTTACAAATAAACAAGAATAATACACGTTACGATTCCTAATGATGCTATTTCAACGACAGCAGAAAGAGAGACTTTAGAAAGGTCATTGCCTAAATGTATGAAAAGGCAGTAGGACCTTCAAAACCTTGACTATATACCCACACATGCCTACCTACCCAGATATCAAACCAACTTAAATAGCCTAAAATAACTTCCAAACATTAACACCAGGATTAGAAGAAACGAAGACAACCACAAAGACGGCCATGTGTTTTAATATTAAAAGAACTCCTCTCAACCGCAAATGTAATAAGAGAGCCAGCGGCCCTACCTGTTCTCCCCAGCGTGAGTGAAGGACTATCCTGCTCCATACTGCCCTGGGAGGAGCTGGCGAACGGGATGGATGGAACAGAAAAAAAGGAAAGAACAAAAACTTTTTTTCAGCCCCCCTCACCCTCACTCCCACACACACTTTTTTTCTACTTCTCCCTCTTTTTCTTTTCCCTACAGTACTTTTTGGCGAGTTGTAGGTTGAAATAATTCGACCCTTCCGCTCCCTATTGCGTGACTGCAAGTGTTCAGTGAGCTGCGACTAAACGCTTTAGGTGGAAAAAGGGCTTCGGGGGAAGCGTGAAATGATCACGCCGGGTAAAAGAGCCGCGCTCTCAATGTGCGCTCATGTCCGCTGTTTTTTTCTTCACGCACGCACATACGCACGCACACACAAACACACACACACACTTGACTCCCCACCCACCCCCTGCAGGGGCGCGGTCCCATTGCTCGCGCATCTGTCGCAGAGTTCCACTTAACCAAACTTTTGCTCCTCTCTTCACACACGCACGTACTCTCTTTCTTTCCACCCCCTCTCTGATATATTTTCAATCTGTTCAATCCGCGCAACATCATGTGCTATTTAGAACATGGAACAGCAATAGAAACATGTAAGTTAATGGTTTGAAGCGGTAAAGAAACGTCCTCCAACAAACAATTCATACGATTCATGTGGACAGAGATATCCAACAGTATGTGTGCGAAGCGAGGAAATTGCATAGAGGTCTGCACTTCTCCCAAAGTGTGCATGGCGAGGGCTGCTTTCCAACTTCTTCATCCACCTGTTGCGCGCGCGGACACCTTTTACGCATGGCTGTGTTTGGAGACGCTTGAGTGTTCAGTGCCATACATTGCATCGATTTTCATATGATATGCAATTAATGCAATTGACCCCGTGTATCGGTATATCTAGAGAAACTGTCCAGTATGGGATACGGCTCCAAAGTATGCGCTATGGAGAGACCTTAGCCTCTGAATGGCGCGGGAGAGGTGAAATGGAAAACATAAGACTGGCGGGTCCCAGAGTTCACGCGCGACATCTAGACAATTGAGTGCGGAACAAAGCGCGAGACAGAGACCCCATTTTCCTCGGCTTGTAGTCTCGCGCTGTTCCCCTACGACCCTGACCTTCGCTCACGACCAGAGGTCGTCGAAAACAAAAAACACAACATAACACAAATAATGACCGTTTTTCTTCATTCATTCAACATGGACATTGTTAAGTGATAATGGAACTAAATATATTAAGTTTTGACATGTTAGCAGTTTGCCACATCGTGGAGCTGCTTTTTGAACTTCAGTTGCCTATGCATATGGAAACTATAGCTGTATCATTGAACCTGGGGACAAAATCTTACAAAAATACATACTGGTAACTATGAACGAGACAAGGTTTATTTTCAGTATTTTTTTTCTTCAGATATTTCGAGGGATAGCCTATATATTGGGGCAAAACTATCGTAAATGCACCCACATTTCAGCAGCAGGGTTTGTCCAAATCATAAAAATAATCTTAAAAGTCAGATCTTCGAGAAACGTCACAAATAAACTACGCTCATTATATTTACATATTCATTCACTTATTCGGTTATTTAGGCTATTTAATTGCATTAGTCTATTAACCTAGAGCTTTGTCTTCTACAAACAGGGTTAAAAAAAAAGTACATCTCTGGTAGACCTAGGCTTATTGTAAATGGTACATTTCTATAAAGCACATTTTGCGTAGGCAATAGCCTAATTTTTTAACAATATTGTAGGCTATTATTTGTTTGTTATTGTTGTTAGCAGGAGTCACATAGGCTAATGATTACTGTTGTATACTTTTTGTCGTTGATGTATAGGCTGGTTATGCATTTGTTCTTATCCAGTTCAATGCTGTCAATCAATTAGGGTAGGTTAAATAAAATGGATCTTTTAAAAATCCTTCACCGGCCGATTACATCAGGAGCAAAAAAATATTTAAAATCAGTTGATTACTAGAATAGGCTATAGGCCAAGATGATACATTATCAAATATTTGTCTGATTAAATTTAAAGGCTTTTCTTGATGTTAATGTGAAAGGCTGGCTCATATCGGCAGATCTGTCTTTGAGTAAAGTTCACGTGTTTCTGTTTCCTTAAAAACCCACTTTGTAAATTCGCCATAGCTTGGTTGACAATAATAATAATTTGTTTGTTTTCTTTCTATTTATCTGCTAATTAATGTAATTAATATGAGGCGGAGTCGAAGAGAGTTGGGATATTGGTTTCGTGACCCACGCTCTGACCGAGCGGAACTGGAAAAATCGCATTAAGAGCGCGAGACACAAGAACTAAGGGACGATTGAACAATGAGTAAACAAATAAAATGAGAAGATACACTTTTGTCTGTATAAAGCCTTTTGGCTTTCACCCAAACGTTACGTTTTGATGTAAAGCTTTTGGACTGCAGGCCTCACAGGGAGAACAGGTGTAGGTTAAAGTTGAGACTGTCGGCCATGAATGGTTACAAACCTTAAGTCATTAAGGTTACATTTTCCGTGACGTTATCGGATATATGTGATAAACCAATACCAACAATAACAATCAAAAATTAATAGGTTGGAAAATGTAAAACTATGTAGAAACATTAGGCATGAGACTCTTATTATGGATTAGCGTATTTTGAACTACAATTGCCGTTTATAGCAAAGACCTAAAAAAGGGAAAACTCACCTTTTTTGGGGGGGAAAAAAACCCAATGCACGTGTTTTAATTTTTCTATATGTATCATTTTACACAAATGAAACACAAATTTGGACATAGGCTTAGACATTGTAAGTTTAATGTAGGCTACGTGAATGTGGAGCCTTTGTGTTCTCAAAGGTACTTCCATTGTTCTATAGTTTAATACCACTGTTTTGTGTTTGAGTGTAGGCTACAGTTGCTCTGGATAAGAGCGTCTGCTAAATGACTAAATGTAATGTACAGTGACTTCACACATCACACAGGGGGACATCAACACTAGTATTAGCTGCTTCCATTCTGACTTGGTTAGCTTTAGCATTACGGTGTATCATATTTAACAGCCTCGTTGCTGTTATCTGAAGCATTATATTGGAACTGCAAACTTCCTAGCTGTGCATTATGGTGGTGCTGTAAACAGGACTTCATTTAAAAATTAGAAAAAAAGAGCATAATTTGTCTATGTGTTTATATCTGGGAGGTTGTAGGTGACAGGAAGGTATTCTGTTTTGAAGCCTTGTGTATACAGGACCTTGTCTTAGGCAAGAAAAATGGGGATGGGGTGGTGGGGTCTTGGGGTACATAGGAGCGAATTGAGAAGTGGGTCACGTTATTTGTCCATGAAACGTTATGTGACACAACATGACACAAGGCCATTTGCGTGTCAAGGTAAACATTTCAGCGTGACGATGGGACAAGGGCGAACACGACTCACGTCAGTGTGGGTTTTATACCCGCGACAGGGAGAGAAGTGCTGTGGCATTATGTGAGGTGACTAGGAACTGCTGTGTGTGTGTGAGTGTGTGTGTGTGTGTGTGTGTGTATAGGATTCTTTCTCTTGTTCCCAAATGTAATCCCTATAGACACTAACCTGGACTGAAAAGATGCAAGGACTTTTTCTACACACACACACACACACACACACACATCAGTTCTCATTTACCTTTACAATGCCACGACACTCCTCTTTTCTTTCCCACTCAATATCGGAGACTAAATTCCGGCACACTTCGCAACTCTAGATTTCAGATCTCAGTTCATGTCCGAAATCAGATGATATAAAATGGAACTCCCTCTCACAGGAGAACTTAGTTTCTTTTGTATGGTAGCAGGGCACTCTACACTAGTATATGGTAGCAGGAGGCCCTAGTATATACTTTGGTATTGTAACAGGAGACCCTAGTATGTACTATTGTCACACAGCCTACCCTAAAGTCCTAGCAGAACAATCTGCACCAGCCTGCCATTATCTAGACATTATGTTCAACTAGCCTGCCGTTATCTAGGCATTACATTCAGAGCCAGAGCCATAACACTTCTGGAGGAACAGTTAGGGATGTTTAAACTCAAGATGAGGGTATCAATCTGCAAAGATGACTATCATTCATCCCACATTACCAAGAGACCTAAGGATCTCTGTTCAAAATCCCTTTCAGAAGTATTCTTATCACTCTCTCAGAATAGAGCCAGGATAAATAAGTAAGCAGGCTTTGTCTGGGCTCCATTACAGTAAGTGATGACAATAATATGCTTCTTATGCTTCCCTCTTCCCAATAAGGATCTGTCGTCAGGCAGAACAGACAGCTGGGGATTGTGTGATTGGTAAGTAATAAGGAAGTCTAGAACCCTCGTTGTTGTGGTGAGTCCATCTGCAACACACCAATGGTTTGGACTCGGGGGCGAGAGAAGCGACGAGGCCAGACGTTCCCATTCAGCATCACCATGCTCTGCCCTGGCTCTTTAAAACAGTAAGGGGAATGGAGGCTTACATAGATGGGCCAGGCATCAGACTGCAGCATCACTGGAGCAGCCAGGCATATCTGACCTGCATCTAGTTTAGATAGGGAAGGAGGGAAAGAGAGAGAGAGCGGTCGAGAGAAATCGGGAGAGAGAGACACACATAAAGAGATAGACTTCTTTTCTTCTCCTGTAACAGTCAGATGTAGGAGAGGGTTGGGTTTGTGTGGGATGTGAGGATTTGGGGAAGGGAATTGTGGTGTTCTAGATGGGAGTGTAACCTTTAGAAGAAGCCATCAGAGTTTTGTGATGGCCTTTCCTGGGTGTGACATGCATGGAGACACCGCCAGGATCAGATGGCATTCATCCAGACAATTTTGTATCATCAGAAATAGGAACCTATTTGACACTTTTTTCACAATTATCATGATAGAAAGTCTGATGTTAGGAAACAGGCGAATAAAGGAGATGTAAATGTGTGTGCTAGTATAGCTATGTATAGGAATAAACACAAATGGAGTTGATAGATGTTACTATCATATTCTCATTTATATCCCTGGATCACAGTATGACAGTACTGTAATATAGTGTATAGGAACCTATAACATAGCATTTAACATAACCTGAAACATAACCTCTAACATATTCTTGACAGGTTTGTCAAGAATATGTGAATTTGTGAAATATGTGAATTTGTATTTTTCGATATAACATTTTTCATTTTCCTCGGGTTAAGAGGGTTGAAAAGGAAACGCCTGGGCCTTGCTCACCAAACAACGAAATGGATGTGAGATATGCTCACGCCACAACGGTAAAATGCTAAATCATAAACCATTGAGCACACAAAAGTTTATTTCTACATGTCATACGGTGGCACATCATATGATGTGATCGATGCAAACACCATGTAAAGGTTCTCCCTATTTAGATAAATATAAATATAAACAATTACTGCAATATCTATAAAGGCATGATACTTAAATATGGTCATTATTGTTTCGATTTTGTTTTTTGACGTATGAGTTTCATGAAGCCGATAGCAAAATCCCAGGGAGTTCTTTTGAGCATATGGTTGGCCAACGTTTTTCTCGTTGACAACCCCGGAAGAGGTCTGAGAGCAGCAAGGGGAGAGAAGAGAGAACATGCATCTGTAAATTTGCTAAATTTCGGGTAATTTCGGTGAGTCTTTGGTCCATTGACACTATTAGCATGGTTAACGTCAGTTCACCAATGATCACGGATGAAGAGCTTGGTTTAGTGTTGTGATGGCAGTTTTAATTACCAAAACTTCTTTGTTTACATGCCACCGGCTACAGAGTTGATAAACACGTGGACCCAGGTCAAAGGCAGAGCTTTTGAAGAATTGCAAGCATGATCTCCATGTAACAGTGACAAACAAATGAAACTGCATTAATATGATGTTGTTGTTTTGTGCAGTTATCGCATTTTCTTCTGCAGTCTTTTACGCTTCATCATTTTGAGTCATGTCTGAAGAAAAACTGCCAGGCAACGTAGCTGACTAGCTAGCTAAGGTAGCTAGCATTCGACCAGTGAACTCCCTGACGAGGAATTTTCTCTATATAAATGTATTTAGCTAAATGCAATTGTTTTAGTTTGTGGCTGAGCGCTGCTCAATATGTGGGAAATCGTATGTAGTGATCTTACACCAATCAGAAAGTACTTGCCAGCGTAATGTTAGGGATGGTAAAGCAGAGTTTGCCTGTCACACTGCTAGCAAAGAAGACACCATTCAGTCGGGTTACCTAGCTCATTTTCACCAGTAACCCTGGTCTGTATTTAGAACACCTTCAAGATGGAACTATGCAGCACTTCGCCATTTGCTCCTCTTTCCAGCAGTTTAATGTCTCCAGGGATATATACACTAACACACACCCTCTCTCTTTCTCTTCTGTCCTTATTCCCTGGTCTGGGCTGTGACCACCTAGCGTGGCGTTTCCACCGTGAGGCCGGTCTGGGAGACAATCATCTCTAGGCATCATGGCACAGACACGCAGGGCTAGCCAGGGCAATGGGCCAGGGCTCCCTCTTTCCCTGTGTGTGTGTGTGTGTGTGTGTGTGGCTGGCTGTGGCTGTGTGCATGTGTGTGTCTTTCTAGCAGTAGTTGGAACCAGGCTTTCTTGCCATTGGGCTGGTTATCCTGATTAAGGCAACTCATTAATAAAGTGTGTCAGCTCTGGGCACGCTCACACATGCTGACAGACAGCAGTAGAAGAAGAGAAGGAGAATGAAGATGATGACTGCTGATTATAATGATGATAACCGATTCCAATTCCTACTTTTCTTTACTGTTGGCTTTGTGTATGTTTTAGTGTGAGCGTGTTAGGACTACCAACCACGTCCTGCGGTGTCCGTGGCGATGTTCTGTAGCTACCAGGAGAGGGAGGAAGTGGAGGATGAGCTGTACGCTGAGGACGAGTCGGAGGGGTCGGAGGTCGACAGTGAGCTGGAGTTGCAGCTGTATAGTCAGCTGCACTATGCTTCCAACACGGGAGAAAGGGAGAAGGAAGGAGAGAAGGAAGGAGAGAAGGAAGGACAGAAGGAAGGAGAGAAGGAAACCAAACAACACCAGCCTACCCAGTCACATGACGAGGGTGAGAACTACATACGGCAACTCCTGCAACATCACACAGAGCGAAGTCAGGAAGCAGCAGCGAAAAAGCAGGTGAAGGAGGTGAAAGGTCGCAGGTCAATCCAGGCGCAGGTCATTGTCATCGACTCGAGTACCGAAGTCATCACAATCTCAGAGGACGACACGGACGACGGGGTGTGTCATGTGAAAGGTCAAAGGCTGGGGCCAAAGCCACGCCCCCTCAAAGCCTCGATACTGGCACAGCAGGTAAAGTTTGTGTGCGTGTGTGCATGTTTACTAGAGAATATTTGTGTAAATATGTCAGATTATTAGATGCACGTGTGTGAACTGTGATTTGACTCTGCCCAGAAGAAGAAGAAGAGGAAGAAAAAGAGGAGGAGCCCCAGTCTGGACTCTGTGGTGGTTCTGATCTCAGAAGAGTCCGGATCACAATCACAATCATTGCCTGGGTCGGAATCAGAATCCCGGCCCAAATCTCACCCAGGGTCCGAGTCGGAGTCCGACGGCCTGGAGAGCTGGATGTTCCTGGGAGGGGGCCGACAGAAGGAGGACAGCAGCATTCAGCTCAACCTGGAGGGAGGGGGCCACAGCAATGCAGGTGGGTGTGTGTGTTCATGTGTGCCTGTTATCATGTATGTTGGGGGGGTGTGTGTGTGTGTGTGCGAGCCTGTGTAATGGCTGTGTGTGAGTGTGTGTGTGTGTGCGCGCGCGTGTGGTTTTGGCTGTGTCTTCATGGTTATGTGTGCCATGTTATTGTATGGAGAGGGTGTGTTTAGGGTGTGTGTGTATGTATGCTGCGGAGGACGTGTGTAGAAATGTGTGTGTCAGGGGGACTGAAGAGGATATTGTGTGGTCCAACGCATTCAGAACCTACCTGCAGAACTTTGATAAGGACTGGGCACAGGGACTGTGTGTGTGCGGTGTGTGTGTGTGTGTGTGATTCCATGTCGGTAAGCTGTTAGCATTCCTAACACTGCTCATCCTCTGATTCATGTGTTTGTGGGTGAAGGTGTGTAGGAGCGCACACACGGTTTGTATGTATTTGTATATGTGCGTTTGTATTGAGGACTGGATTGTAATCTGCATGCATATGTACACACACACACACACACACACACACTCGTAACGCTAATGCCAAAAACAAACAAGGGAAAGACAACAGTGCAGAAAGAGGGGTGGAGAGAGTAATCAGAAAGATGAATAAAAATGTTCTCTGCAAATCTCTCCAGATCTCCATCATTATCTTAACCTGCAGTCTCAGCAATCTCTCTTTACCTCTCTTCCCCTCTCTCTCTCTTGCTCTTTCTCTCTCTATTCCTCTTTCTCTTTCCATCTCTTTCTGGCACCTCTTGTTTCTTTTATTCTTTTTATTTTCTCTCCTGTTTTCCCGTCTTACTTTTCTCTTTTCTTCTCTATTTCTTTTTTCTGTATCTTTCTCTCCCTCTCTCATTTTCCCTCTCTCTCCCTCATTCTCTCCCCCACCTCTCTCTCTTTCTCCATTCCTCTCTCTCTGTTCCTCATTTGAATTTCCCTGGGCTGACGTTTCTGCAAGAGTGCCTCTGCTCTCTACTGCCTGTACACGCACACACACACACACACACGCGCGGGTTCGGCCTGGTTCTGAAGAGGACTAGGGGGGTGAACAGTTTCAGGGCAGATCCCCACCCTCCCTTTCCTCTTTCCCTCTCCCCCTCTCATCTCGCCCTGTGATCTTTGGAGCCTGACCTCATGTCTGCATGCAGGGGGTCGGGCGGGAGGGGGACCGAGGGGGGGGGGTAAGGGGGTGGGGGAGGAAGGCCAGGGGGTGGGTAGGGAGGATGAGGGCGGGGGTGATGGGGTGGAGGGGAGGGGGGTTGGCATGTTGAATGAAGGAGGAAGGAGGATTGAAAGATGATTTGTCCCAATACTCTGAGTGTCGCCTTCTCCTCTTCGTCTCCTCTCCTCACTCTCTCTCCTCCATTGGCTGTGGTGAGGCCAGGTCTGCCCTTCACTCTGACGGGAGAGAGGAAGGAGACACGAGGAGAGGAGGCAAGGACAGAACAGATTTTCTCTTAGTGTTGTTGATATGGCACAGTGTTTATGGTGTATTGATTTCAATAACCGAGTGTAGGGGATTTGGACTCGGGGTGTGTGTGTGTGTGTGTGTGTGTGTGTGTGTGTGTGAGAGAGAGAAGAATAGTAAGAGGTTTTCACAGCAGTGACTAATGGTATTTGTACGCCTAAAGCCCCTCTCAGTGTCACCATCAAATCACATTCACTTCTCTCAGTCTGCGACAAGCTTCTCTCGCTCCCCTTTACACTTCAGTACAGTCATGTCTGTCACCTAGACACACTGAATCCATCCTGTCACACACACTGTCGCATTGTGACACAGACAGACACACATATACACACACAGCTGCACGCTCGGAATTTAATATCTTCACACATGCTCTTGGTTCACATAGGCTCTTCATCTTATACGCATGCGCACACACACACAAACACACACACACACACACACATACATACATACATACACACACACTGTGGTTGGCCAGTCACCGGTCTATAAGGTAATGATGGGTGGGTTCAAAGACTAGGAAACTGGAAAGAAGACAAAATGGAGGGAAAGAAAGACCAAATAAAGGAAGAGGCTTGAATCCTTTCCTCCTCCTTATACTCTTTTTCTCTTTCACTCATTTACTCATACTCCCTCACACAGACAACCAGTAGACCTTCAGAGGAGGTTCTTTGTGTGTGTGTGTGTGTGCGCGTGTGTGTGTGTGTGTGCGTGCGCACAAGCTTCATGCAGCAGCAGCAGCCAGATGGAACAAGAGAGAAAAATAAGGGCTTCCCAAAACCAGCTTTGTGCCCCTCTCACTCCAGGTGGTGTGTGTGTGTAAGGGACGAAGGCGTGGAAAGGCTAAACTTGAGTAATACTGGTTAAACCTCGCTCAGTGGTCACACTTTTTTTTTCTTTTTATCCCTCCCATTCTTTCTCTCTCTTTTTGTTCCCTTGGTCTTGGTCACTGCACACCAAACTTTGTTAGAGGCTTAGAGAGTTTTGGGTGGACTGGCTATCGGGGTGGCCGATTTCTCTGTGTGTGTGTGTTAGAGGTCTCAAAATACCTTTTTCCTTGAGGGTGTCTGAGTTTGAGCTTTGAGTTTTAGGAGAAAAGAACTTGTGCAGAAAGAAGGTAAGACCTTCTCCCCTCCTCACCTCTCAGAAGGAGGAGGATTCCCTAGGGATAGAATCAGGAGTTTGGGCTCATCTCCTCACCACACACTTCCATTCGTTCCTCTCTGTAAGTATAAACAAGAGAACTTCTTCTCCACGTAACTAGTATTTTGTCGCACGGTTAGCCTCCACCTTCACTTCTTCACACTTTCCCATATCATCTGAAATGGAATTGTAGTAGAACTTAAAAGGTTCTAGAATCTTTAGAACCTTTCATTTAAATTATGTTTACAAGTAGCCATTCTGGACTTCAAAGCTTGTATGTGACTGGTCAGGGTTGAGGTCAGTGTTGAAGGGGTTGATATAAAACTTGTCTTGCATTTCATGTTAGGACTATTTGTTTATGTTTACACCGAATTAACACATCTAGGCTGTGTTCTACAGTGTACTTTGACACTTTGTGTAAATGTGTGTGTGTGTGTGTGGGCGGGTGGTACTGAGGGAGCATGGATAGGATCAACTCTTATCGAGGCAGCCCAGTGCCACACGAGGTGTAACGCCACACCCATCCTACCACACAGGGTGTTTGCACAGGCGACACATTCTCACACACACACACACACACACACACACATATATAGATATCTATTTATTTCAT
Source organism: Osmerus mordax (assembly GCF_038355195.1). Lineage (NCBI taxonomy): Eukaryota > Metazoa > Chordata > Actinopteri > Osmeriformes > Osmeridae > Osmerus > Osmerus mordax. Next base: position 25,082 of record NW_027120647.1, read on the forward strand.
ACACACACACACATAAACACTAGGAGATGTTACTGTACTAATACGAATATCTCTTATTTGCTCTTTGTATGTATACAATATATAATAATGTTCTGCATGTGTCAGATTTTTTTAAATAAAAAATATTGACTCATTGTAATGTTCACCTGGTAATCAAAACTTTTTATAACGTTTTTTTGCCCCACAATTCAGTTGTGACCTTTTGTAATTCAGTAGTTCTTATAATGACATTCCCACAATGCAAAACAGCATTTTTATTTACTCTGTTGGCTAGTTTGATTGTCTCCACCCTCTACAATTACATCTATTTTTTCTGTGTTTACTGGGGTAACTTTGACTGTGTAAAGTTGATTCAATGAATATTAGGAAGTGAAATAAAACCTTTGTCCAAAAATTTAAAGATGTAGCTATTTCTGTAGTTGTGAATAATTATAATGGTCACATTGTTTTTTATAAAATAAAACGTAAATTTATGTCTTAAATGTCTTTTTTAAATGAGCATGAAACATTTATGTACAAATACAATTCGACTTATAACTGTAATTTCAATGTGTTTCCTGTCTGTAGTGAGACAAGGCTACCACTCCCTCAGTTATAGCTGTTCTTGGTTTGAGAGAGGTTATTTTTGCGATTGTATTTTAGGCCTGTGAAAAATCTTAATCTGGAAAAAAGACACTAACCAATTCTTGGAATAATTTGCACATGAACATTTTGTATTTATTTGTTTTTTTACTCCGGAAACCTTTCACAAAAAGAACCAGACATCTGTTCTTCTAATTTGCATGAGTGCGGTTGTTTGTTCTAAAAACATGAGGTCTCTGGTTTGTGTGTGGACCATTTTAACTTCAGATTACTGGAAAATAATTTAAAAATACCTCTCCCCTTCTCATATGGCCAGTATATGTCAACCTACGCCCTCACACCTTGTGTAGGCCCACAGTAAAGTGAGCCCAAGTGGCCTGACAGACATGACAGATCTGCTGTTTGAGTTGACCTTAAAGTGAAAGAACCAAAGGCCTTATAAAGTAGCTTTGGAAAAGAGCAATGTTTCTACACGGTTGCTAATATTTCTATTAAAAGAGAGGTGCACTGCAATGGGAATACACACACACAGCCAGTATTTCAGCAGTAGCAGTATGGCCTTGAGGTTAGGGTAATAGACTAGAGACCACAGAGGGTCTGCTCTTGCCCGAAGCTGGAGTATGTGTGTGTGTGTGTGTGTGTGTTGGTGGTGGTTATTTAATGTTTATTCAACCAGTGTGTTCCGTTGAGAGCAAGAATATGATTCTCTTAGGAGCCCAGCAGATGTGTAGCACGTCTTCGGTGCGCACACACTCTCTTATTACTGGTTTTCTTTTATTCTGCACTGTCTCCCCCTCTTCTAAGACCATTATCAATAATATTCATAATAATTAAGCAATCACTTAATAGGAAATCTAATTACATTGGGGTAGAGCCCCCTTGAGACTGCAAACATGGCATGCTTTTATTTGGCCATAGAACTTTGTCATTTTGTTCTAATTTATTGGGTGGGGTGGGTCTGAAGAGAAGGTTTAGGGACTAAAGGCTGTTTTAACTGGGGTTGGGCCTAGGCTGGTGAGGGGTTGGAGAAGGTGGTTGGAGGAGGTGGAGCCGCATATTAAAATGAAAAAGGCTTTAGGAGGAGATGGAGGTTAGAGGGGATAACCAGTCATGGATACACAAAATCTCACTGTCCGTCTCTCTTTCCTTCTTTCTTGCTCTTTGTCCCTTTCTTTCTTTGTCCGTCTACCTCTGTCTCTCCTCTCCTCTTCTCCCGTCTTTCCCCACTGCAACATCAGTTAAACAGTTAGGCAAATGGTGAACGCACACAGTACAGTTGCCTCCGTATGCAAAGATGACTAAAAATAGCAAGGTGATGTTTTGACAGAACGTCCCAGAAGACTAGTTCTGTGTTGGTTACACAACTGGCCCCATAGTAGGAGGGTCCAGTTGCTTTCTCTTGTTTGGGAAGGTGTGTCTAATGTACTGTAAATGAGTGTGCGTACATGTGTGTGCTCTGTACTGTTTTTGAATGCAACACTATGGTCATATGGCATCCAGTCTGTCTTGTGTTGAAGCACCAAGACTGGTGCTGAGGCCTGGAGGAGCGTGCGTCCCTCCATGCCTTGTCTTCCTCTCCTCTGTCTAGCTGTACTTCCTCCTCCCGTGCAGCTCTCCTTCCCATGTTGCCGTTGTGTTGCTGAGATGTCAGGATTGGTCAGATCCATGTGCTGAAAACTCCCTCCAGCCTACCGGTGGGGCAGCAGGATGCAGGAACCTGCCAATCCACTGCCCTTTACTCTTCTGTAGAGGAAGTGTAGACTGAATTATGGAGAAAATTCTAGAAGTTTTAAAACCCATCCTTCTCCTCTGTCTGTCTCACCGTGTCTCGGCTTTCCTGGGCTCCATGCCTCATGTCCGCCCTAGTTACGGAGCTGTTGCTAGGCCAGACTTTTTTGGACCAGCAGTCCTGTTTTCCTCTCTCTGCCCCTGCTGCACCCTGACCCTGACCAGAAATGAACTTACTTATGCTGCTTATATAACTATAACCTTTTCATTACTGGATATAGGTCAGTAATGTAAATATGTCAGTGTGTTTGTGTGTGTATGTATGTGATGTTTTTTGTGTGTGTGGGGTGCACACTGTGACTATCCTGTTATTCAGGATTAGGGTTTGGTGGAAGGCTGAGCTTACATTGGCAAAAGAAAAAAGGTCTGCTTTCGAAAGTCAAATGAACAATTCTAGATACAATCCGAGAACAGATATTTAAACTGTCTTTGGGGAGTTTAGTTACTGATATTTCAGCAGGGGAGCGAAGTTATTAAAAGATAACAACATCTTCAACACATCCCTTTCCTTCTCATTCCTTTTCTAGTTTGGGTGTATGTGTGTCAATGTTTCATGTAAAATCTCAAGATTGTGACATTCAGAATATTTACAGCTCTTTGGTTAGTAGAGGTGGCCTAAAAGATGTTGGAATGCCGTCTCTAAGACTCGCCGAGGTCAGAGATGTGTGTGTGTGTGTACAGTATGTAATATACAGTATGCTGTGAGAATTTGCGTTTTTGTTGTTTTGTGTTATCGGCAAGGTTAGTATGGATGGGGGTTTGGTCAGCCATTGTTTCAAATACCAGATCATGCTTTAGGAGTTTATATTTGTCATAGGATAGCTGCAGACTTGTCTATTGCAGTCTCAGGCACGTTTAAGTAGTACAGTTTTCTTAAGATTGTGGCATTCAATGATATGGCTTCCTTCTGGAGTCATTCCGGTTGGTTCTGTTAATTCATTTAGTGTCAACCCTTTATGATGATTGGTTGAAAACAAGCTTCATACAATTTTTTTTTCTTGATTTCAAGGAATAAAAACAGGACATTTTCACATACTTCCACATCATAATGGACCATTCTAGAAATGACGTAAACTCAGCACAGCTATTCTTCATGTCTTCCTTGGATCATTCATTTGAAGTTTGACAAATATTCCCACATTGAAACAGGGTTTTCATGGTCCTATGAGTATTCACAAGGTGTTTAGTGATGTATAGTGAGGAGTTCTGTTACTTTGTTAAACTGAATGTTGTTTTGTTACTTCTCTAATCCTTGTCAGCGCATCTTCCTCCCGGCGTTCAGTCGGCACTCTTCGTTCCTCGGCGTCATCCCCGTAAATGCTGCAGGGTGTTTTAGTTTCAACAAATAACTGTCGCCAAACTGACAAGATTTCAGAAAAGTCGTCTGATCTGTGTGTGTGTGTGTGTGTGTCTAAGTGCAGACTGATCAATAGTAATTGAGTAAAGTGTCCCCAATGTTTCCATCTCTTTGTAGCTCAGGCTTCTTTGTAGGTTTCTTTTTTTCCCCGCAGGCCACGAGGAGAGAATAGAAAAGAGGTATACTGAAAGAGAGAACACGGGCATGTTTGCAGGTCGGCAGGCATGACCGGCTTCCCTCAGCCCAATCTCCGTATTCAGTATGACCTCTTATCAAAAAGTATTTTGCTTTCTTTTCTTCTGTCCATTTAAACTGGGGGGAAGAGCAGGAATGTGTGTGAGTGCGCGCGCGAGGGTGTGTGTGCGCGTGTACATGCGCTTTTAAAAGAACTGAGAATTAACCACAGGTATAACTGGAAGAGTTGTAATGGTTTTCCAACCTTTCTCTTAGACACGTTCCTTCTCTGTCTGCTGCGTGTGTGCACTCCAAAGGTATTAGCATGGAGACATTAGCCATAAACTCTAAGGTATATTAAAGCAGCGCTCCTGTTGTTCATATAAACACACCAATTCAATTTAGCATGCCCCAAGGGGAATAGGATTGAGCTGGAGAGAGGGGAGGGTGGCAGAGGGAGGTAAGGAAAGAGGGAGAGGGGGAGAGAGAGGGAGAGAGAGAGAGAGGGGGGGAGAGGGAGAGAGACGGGGGGGGTGTGGAGGAAGTGGCATGGTTTGAAAGGGGGAGGATAGGAAGGAGATGGCAGAGTGGTGGAGAGGAAGAGGAGAAAGGAGGGATGTGAGAGAGAAGAGTCAGAAGAAGGGAGGAGTACAGCTGGTGAGAGTGGAGCAGAGTGAGAGGAGGTGTGGGGGAAGGGAGGAGAGGACAGAGACTGGGGTGTGAGGTGAAGGGGAACAGAGAGGAGGAGAAGGAGGGGTGGAAGGAGAGGGAAATGGAATGAGAGCGATGGAGGGAAGGAGGAGAGGGGTTAGAAAGAGGCAGATATTTGGTATTTTAGTAACAGTACTGTCAGCATAACATTGACCTGACATTAAAGCCAGTAGGCATCTCATACACACACATCCAGTGGCCTCACCCCTGCGTGCGTGCGTGCGTGTGTGTGTGGTTGGGGGTAGTGCACAGTGAATAAAGCTGTACGTATATTATTCACTCCAAATTCAAATATTCTTTATTACCTGTCAGAGGGAGAGAGAAATGGAGGGGGGAGGAGGGCAAATGAAACGACCCCTTATCTCCCTCCTTTTCTACCATCCTGTCCTTCACCTTAACCTGTCTTCACACACACACATATATGTACGCAATAGATATGTCATTATACATTACATTTATATATACAGTATCTATATGTGTGTATGTAATCTTAATTTTACAGTTAAAAAACAAATCTCATTGATTCTTCGTTAAAACTAAGATGTTCCAAATGTCACAGTACAGCGGAGACGGGCCAGAAGATGATGCTGCTGCTGAGAGAGAGAGAGAGAGAGAGAGAGGGGGAGAGAGAGAGAGGGGGAGAGAGAGAGGGGAGGAGCAGTATTTAGGCGTTTCACCTCCTTACCCTCCCCACCCCATACTCTCTTCTCACACACACACACACACACACACACACACACACACACACACACACACACACACACACACACACACACTGTAACCCTGGACCCCCAGCTCCTCCTCTTGCCCCTCTCAGCCAGGCAGAACCCCTGCCATCTGTCCATCTCCCCCTCCTTTTCTCATCCTCTTCTCTCTCCCTCCCTCTCTTTCTCTTTATACCTCCTCTCCCTGATGTGTTTTACCCCTTCTTCACCATTGTCTTCAACCTGGGATGTTCTTAAAACACGTTTTCCGGCCTCAGCATTCCTCTATACCTTATAGGGTCCTATACCCTTATACCTCCCCTTCTCCATCCTTCTTTCATACCATTCTCCTTTCTCTCTCTGAAATAAGGGATGAGAATTGGATCGGAAAAGGGGAAGAAAGGATGTACTGTAATGAAATGAAAAGATCTTCTCGGTGGACTACCATGTCCCTTGGTGCCCTGCCCCCACCCTGCTCAGTCTAATTAAACACTGCTGGACTAATCATTTTGTTGTTTTAGAAACTCTAGTGAGACTCGCTTTTGTTCTATAATCTCTCTCTTATTCTGTCTCTCTACCCCTTTCTCTCTCTCTCTTTCTGTCTCTCTGTGTCTGTCTGTCTGTCTCTCTCTCTCTGCCCATCAAGGGCTATCTCACTGGCTGATTCTGTATTTCATTATGTGGTGAATGTACTGTGTGTGTCGTGGGGGTTACAGGAGGAGGAGGAGGAGGAGGAGGAGGAGGAAAAACCAAATCTAAATTAAAACTTTATAAAGCGCCATTATTTAATTACCCCAATGGCTATGGATTTGAAGGATTGAACGAAGTGTGTGTGTGTTTGTGTGTGTGTGTGTGTGTGTGTGTGTGTGAGAGAGAGAGAGACCAAGCAATGGGAACCGCAATGGCTTGGATTATTCATATTTTTCAATTTACAATAGCCTGCCTTGTGTGTGTCTGCATGCCCCAACCCCAAAACCCAGACCCCTTTTTTACCTCTTCTATCTCCCCACACACACACACACACACACACACACACACACACACACACACACACACACACACACACACACACACACACACACACACACACACAAGAACACACACTGATACACAAAGTGGCAGCAGATAAAAAGGCATTATGGTAAATTCCACTTGATGACAAATTTTTAATTTGGTGAACGGGCTGTGTTGAATGGAGCTTAATTACTTGGCCAGAGATCCTGGTAAAATAACCTCTCTGCTTCCTGGTGCTGTGCTTCCCGGCACCGCGCTCCTGATAAGAGGCGGCCGGCGCTCCTCAGAATGACGCAGATTAACCACAACGTTTATCTCCTGCACCTCTCTCTCTCTTTCTCTCTCTCTCTCTCTCTCTCTCTCTCTCTCTCTCTCTCTCTCTCTCTCTCTCTCTCTCTCTCTCTCTCTCTCTCTCTCTCTCTCTCTCTCTCTCTCTCTCTCTCTTCTTCTTTTCTTCTTTTCTCCTTCTTCCTTCTGTATAATAACAATAATAACAATCATGAAAATTCTATCAACCTAGCCCCCCCCGCTGACTGCCCCCCCCCCTTCCCCCCCAGCTTTCCTCTCCCGCAGGAGCAAATTCATCAAAATGAAATTGAGGTTGCAACTCACTGGTTTTATTGAAATATATTTCCCCCTTTTCCAGATACAAATATTGGTGGGTGTGTGTGATTGGAGAGAGTGAAATGGTGACTCTCGGTGGTACAAGTTTGTCAAGCAGGTGGGCTTATTTTAGAGACTGACACACACACGCACGCCCCGACACGCACGCACACACACACACACACTCAGACACACAAAGCGGTTTCAGTTTAACTCATATTTGGGCCTGTTGTATTATTGTAATGGTGACATTACATAAACCGCCGTGTGACGCTCTGAACACATTCCTTAACTAGTACATGTTTTGGAATTAACATGCACCTATGAAGGCTTGATTTGAGAGAATTGGCCAACACTCACTCTGTCAGAAACACACATAGACACTCTGTCTTTGGCCTCCTTCGGTCCCTGTTGTAGTGTACCCTGATTGGACCGTGTGTTTGCCGTGTGGTTGCCAGGCCGCGCCCCTGCTGAGTGGTAATTGGTCTCTGCAGTGTTGCCGTGTGGCAATGGAGCTTTGAATGACAGGTCTGGCCACCTGCCCTGCCCTATCTGCCAACATGAAGTAGGAAGGGGGGGGGGGGGGGGGGGGCGACGCATTGCGTTGGCAGTGGGGGGTCAGACCTGGTGTCTGAGGGTATGGGGTGTGGTGAGGAGAGGAGTGAAGCGGGAGGGGGGTCGAGAGTTTGGGGGCGGGTGAGGGGAAGGTAGAGGGTAGGGGGTCGGGCGAGCAGTGACGGTGAGTATGGAATGCATACACCGTCTAGGAATGGGTACCTTTCCCCTCTCCCCCTGGTGCCTCTCTTAGCTCTCACAGATGCACTCCTTCTTGCCCTCTTCCTCGCCCTCTTCCTCAGACGCAGCTTTCGCCGTCCGTCGCGTTTTCGCTCTCTCCCGTCCCCTCACCCAATCCCCGTTGGTCTCTTCTGTCCGAGTCCTCCTCTCCTCCTTGTGTGTTTGAGTGATTCCGACACCCCTTGGGTGTGTTTAACCTTAGAGAAAGGCAGGCCACAGAGCGAGGGTGCTGTCACACAGCGTCCCCGCACCCACACAAACCCACACCCTCGCCATTGTCATGTATAGGGGTGTTAATCCTCCGTGTCTCTTCAGTATCAAACATTCCCTCCATTCTGGAGGCGAGGCCCTTCTTCCGCTCCCTTTGTGTCTGTGTGTGTGTGTGTGTGTGTGTATTTAGTTTGAGAGAGTGCAGGCCCAGTGACTGGGTGGGGGTGGGTAGTGGTGATGGGGGGGTGGGGGTCCTGTTTAAGTGTTTGGAGGGAGAAGAGGAGGCGAGGAGGAGGGGATGGGAGGACACCAAGGCTTTGATGTGTACCGGGGACATTGACTCTTGTAGATACTCCACACACATCATGCTCTTTCTTATACACACACATCGTGCTCTTTCTTACACACGCACACACACACACACACAGATTGTGAGCATCTTGTGTGAGTTGATGTTTCCTGTCACTTCCTCTGGGTTATCACCCTGTCTCGTCTTCTGGCCCTTGAGAAGCTTGTTGTTCATGGTGCCCTCAATTTCCCAACTACTGTGTGTGTGTGTGTGTGTGTGTGTCACCTCAGGAGAACCCGGGTGTTCATGGTTCATTACCCACACGTACACTTACGTTCTGTTCTCACCGGCCGAGGACACACACACACCTACCTCTCTGTGTTGGTCTGCAAGCTCTGACAAACTGATATCCTCCTTCCCTCTCTTCCTCCTTTCCTTTTCTTTCTTTTTCCATTTCATTAATTAGGGTACCTATGAGACAAACAGATAGCATCTGTCGCTATCCGTCCCTTTCTCCTCTGCTTCTCCTTTCCGTCCTGGTGGTTTTCCCCTGTTGACAGCGGGATGTTTTAATGTTACCAACTCCCAGCACACACACACACACACACACACTGACAGACACACTCCCATGTTATAGATACACTTGTTTGTGTGTAGGCAGGCAGCCAGTTCCTCTCCCAATGTGTGTGACCCAGCTTTGACACAGAGGTTTGGCCTTTATCCTGTGTGTGTGTGTGTGTGTGCGTGCGTGTGTGTGTGTGTCTGTCCTCAGATTAAAGGAAAAGCTTCCTGCTCTTTATTTGGTGAATCCCGCCGGGAGATGCTTTGGGAATGACTTTCGCAGACACACACACACACACACACACACAGGCCTGTTTGGGACTTGTGGAGCAGCAGTTTAAACAAGAAAACCTTGACTGTAACGAGACGGAGAGAGGCAGAGGAGGACAGAGTGAAAGGATAGAGAGAAGTAGGAAGGAGAGAAGAGAGGGTGAGGGGTGATGTTTGAACATGGCTCAAGGCTAGCTGTGTGTGTGTGTGTCCAAAGGATAAACACAGTCACCCAGCTCATCAAGGGGGTAGCTGAACTAGGTGTGTGTGTGTTTGTGTGTGGGTGCAACTCATTTAATGTATGTAATGTATTAAATTGTACTATATAATATAGTATGATCATGTCACGGTAATGAGGATTTCATGTTAAGTCATAAATGTTCGTTTCGTCCTTTCCTAGGTGACATTGGTGATGTAGGTGGAGTCTGGGTGGTGTCAGGCAAGGATAGAGAGGTAAGCTACTTTAAGGCATGTTTATGTATGTTTCTGTGTCACACTATGTTCTGTGTGTATGTGTACAACACTTTGCTATGTGTGTAACAGTATGCTCTGCATGCACGTCTGTGTATACCTATTCCATGTAGCACTATGCTAACACTATGTTCTTTGGACTAGATATTCTTGTTGGGTCCAGAAGTCCCCTTAAGCATAGTAAAACAGGGAAAGGTTTAACATATTCTTGGTTCACACACACACACACTTGGTTCTTTTTCTAGGGGATTTAGGGGGTTAGGGTTAGAATGACTGTTAAGGTTATGGTTCCATTAAGGATTGGGGTTTGGAGTCAGGGATAGTTTTAGGGTTAGGAGCATTGGCTAGGTTTACGATTAAGGTCAGGCTTTTTGGGTTAAGGTTAGGGTAAGGATAAGGGTTAGGGCTTTTAATGGGACTGAATTTTACTGGAAATGGATTGCTATTTGCCACAAGAATAGCAATCATATGTGTAAATATATGACATGTTATATATAACACTATGCTCTGTGTGTGTCCCAGGCCCAGATCTCTAACCGAGAGAAGAATCAGCCATTCCGCCGGGTGTCTTCCAGGTACTACACAGATAAGAATGTCACCTGCATCAACTGCAACAAGACTGGACATCTGTCCAAGAGCTGTTCGGAACCCAGGGTAGACACACCACACACACACACACACACATATAGCAATATCCTCAACATAGAACAAAGAATATTGAGTTTAATTTGGATGTTTGCCTTTTTTGTCCTTGCTGTTTGTGTGCGTGTGTGTGTGTGTGTGCGTGCGTGTACACAGAAGGTGCCATGCTGTGCACTGTGCGGGCAGCCAGGCCACCTCATGAGGGTGTGCCCCAGCAGGCACTGTCTGAACTGTGGGCTCCCAGGCCACCTGTACCAGGCCTGCCTGGAGCACAGCTACTGGCACAAGCACTGCCATCGCTGTGGGATGACCGGGCACTTCCAGGACGTGAGTACACATGACACACACACATGCGCACGCACGCACACACACATGTATGACCCCCTCCTTCACTTGATGGGTGACCCAGGGTTAGACCACGCTGCTGTTTATCTTAATTGATACAGTTCATCAATTACAGCTTAGTTATGTCTGCCATGCTGCATCTTCCAGCGTGTGTGTGTATTTGAATACGTGTGTGTGTGTGCGTGTTTGAATGTGTGTGTGTGTGTGTATGTGTAAAGGGTAAATCTAATGACCGTCAATGACAATTATCTCACCGCAATGTTGATTATGCACATTTACACTGATGTTGCTGTGTGGAATGTATGTGTCATACACTCATATATATATATATATATGATGAGATATATGAGATATATACATATCTCTTTCTCTTTTTCCTCTCTTTCTTCAGCCCCTGCCTTTCTCTCTCCCTTTATCTGGCCCTCTCACTCACTCCCTTTCTCTCTCTCTCTTGCCTTTTTCTCTCTTAGTTCAAACCTATGATTTTTTCTAAACTGTGAACAATGTGAACTATGTCTGTGCGTGTGTCTGTTTGTGTGTGTGTTTGTGCACGTGTGTGTGTGCGTGTGTGTCTGTGGCAAGGACTGCTCCCCCGGGTTTCTCTGTCTCTCATTAAAGACAGACGGTTGACGGAGCGCCTCGCCTGTCGCCCCCGACAACAACCCTCTACCCTGGTCTGGAGGGAGGGGAAATAGAAGAGGGGAATGAATGAGTGAGGCAGGGAGGAAGATGCATAGTAAAGGAGGAATGAGAGGGGGGGGGGCAGCATGGTTAAAAAGACCTGCGAGTGTTTATCCTCAAGTAAAAGCCTCCTCTCCCTCCCGCTGTACCTCTGCCCCCTCTCTCCTTCGATTCCTCCCCGTTTCCCTCCGCCTCCTCACTCTGCCTCCCCTCCCTCTCTCTGCCTCTGCCTCCCTCCCTCTCTCTGCCTCTGTCTCCCTCCCTTCCTCTCTTAATTATTCCCTCCCTTTATTCGTCGGCTCCTAGCCCGAATCTGTCTGTCTGACTGTCGGCCTGTCTCTGTCTCTCTCTCAGTTGGTGTGTAACCACATAGCCCGTGGCTCATGTTGAAGTTGCAACAGACTTCCCACAGGGATGTTCTATCCCCCCCCCCCCAACCCATGATGGTTGTGTGGGGGCACTCGGAGAGAGAGAGAGAGGGAGAGAGGGAGAGGGGGAGAGGGGGAGGGGGGTGAGGGGGGGAGAGAGGGAGAGGGAGAGGGAGAGGGAGAGGGAGAGGGAGAGGGAGGGGAGGGAGGGAGGGAGGGAGGGGGGAGGGGGAGGGGGGGAGAGGGAGAGCAGAGGAGGTAGGGAAGGAGGGAGAGATTAAGTGGTGGAAGGAAAAGGATCCCGCGCTTCTCAAATCCTCTTGCCGTGTTCTTTCCTTCCTCCATCTCTCTCTGACCCTCTGTCCATCTGCCCACCTCTCTCTCCCCCACTGTCTCTCTTCCCCTCTTCATTTCTTTCCCTCTCCCTCCCTCTCTGTGTCTCTGCCCCCCCTCTCACTCTCCATCTCTGAAAAGGGTCAGTTCATCTGCTCT